>NW_027397083.1:5693297-5766826 GCF_003265705.2 Callorhinus ursinus | reverse complement strand
GGTGGGGGGATGGGTTAGCCTGGTGATGGGTATTAAAGAGGGCACGTTCTGCGTGGAGCACTGGGTGTTATGCACAAACAATGAATCATGGAACACTACATCAAAAACTAATGATGTAATGTATGGTGATTAACATAACAATAAAAAAATTTTTTAAGAAAAACATGTCTTGTTTTGAGCCACTAACTTTTGGAGTGGCTTGCCACTCAGCAAAGGCTAACTGATACCATGTAGCATGGGTGAGAAATAAAGCTAAGAGTATTAAACCACTGATCTCTGGGGAGGTTCATACCACAACATAATTTAACCCATTCTGATTGACATATTTCCTTCCCCTTTCCCTCTAGGAAAGGAAGAACTTGCCAATTAAATTGTGAGAGGTTTGCCCATCACAGTTGCCCTCCTGTACAACCATTTCTTCCCACTAAGCCCACTGTCTGCCTCTTCTAATGTAGGATCTTCTGCATTGTCCATGCCCCTAGGATGGGTTAGCCACTGGGCCCATCATGGGGCCTTCTCCTCACCTCCACGTTTGGACCAAACTCTCCAGGGTTGACTGGGCCTTAGAAACAATGTGTGCAAGGTGGCCATGTTGTAATACCCATCTTCATGACAGACTCTTGAGGTGAGGCAATCTAGCCCCAGCCCTCACTCAGCATTCGCCCACTACCTTCAGCTAGATTATCTGGCTGCAAAGTATGCTGGCAAAGGCACTGCTTTTTTCAGCATCAGGCATACCTGTGTTCAAATCCTGACTTTCCCATTTGCCTTTTTAATCCTGGCTGTGTCATCTTTTAGCTGTGTGACCTTGGGAAATTTCTTTAACTTCACTGAGCCTCAGTTTCCTTCTCTGTGCATTGGAAGTAAAAATCCCCTGTTCACGTGGCTGTAAGAATTATAAATATATTAAGTGTCTAGCACAGTGCCTGACACATAGTAGACATGGAATAAACAGTAATTGATCATTATCATTTGGAGCTAGAGGACCAGTTCACAAATCCAGCTCTGCTATTGTCTGGCAGTGTGTCCTTGGAAAAGTCACTTGGTTTTCTGAGCCTTAGTTTCCTTCTCTGTAAAGTAGGAGTGAAAATGATTGTTTTGACAGGGTCAATACAAGGATTAAAAAAAGAAATATATAACAAACTGCATGGCATGTAGTAAGTTCTGCAGAACAGAGTTCTTTCTCCCCCTCTAATTATCAGATTCCTTTGAGGGCAGGGCTTGTGTTTTATCTCTGTCCCCCTCCCCCCTCCCCCTATTCTCTCTCTCTCTCTCTCTCTCTCACACGCACACACACACACACACACACAAGTTGCACACACACACAAACACACACACACATACCAGGGAATAGATCCCCAGTTACCCCAGACCCCTTCCGTCCAGAGATAGCTCTGTGCCCACTCACCTCTAAGGGAGATTTCTCAGCCCAGATAGCCTGGTTCCATCATGCATCAACTAAACCAAAAGAAGCAATAGAGCTGAGGTAGTACAGAGACCCCTTTGTGGATATCACTCCAACACCATCCTCATCCTCACCCACTTCCCCCTCTTGCCTCATCATCTCCCACAAGCATGCTCCCTGACTGCTCAAGAGCAGTTTCCATGGTGATAGCATTTTAAAGTTTTCTAGGAGCAGAACAAGAATAATTTTCCACCCTCTCCTCCTCCTCCATGGCAATCGGGGGGAAAGGGAGCTTATTACAGACAAAGCGTGGGGTGAGGGGCAAGGAGGGAAGAAGCAGCTCTTTCTTTCATCACCTGATTGGATGAGAAATTCCTCACTCCCAGCGCCCCTCCCTCCCCCACCATCATCCCCTGGGGTCCTAGGTCACTTAGTCCTCACTCACCTCTGCTTGGATGAAAAGATGGGATAGGTGAGGGTAAAAGAAGAAAGAGATAAAAGAGAGGAAGGATGGACTGATACATTCCTAATCACATGCATGCACACACTCACAAATACAGTGGCTATAGTCACTAATCCCACTTTGGGAAGTGATACTCATTAACAGGGGAGAGCAGAGTATTAGAAGTGGAGACCACTGTGTAACCTGGTTGGAACTCATAACTGAAACTGAATCTATATGCTACAACCACCTTGCAGATATCTTCACAATCTACCAGCCCAAAAGAAGTCCGCATACACTGTGAAAGAGTATTGCGGTCACAATGCCCTATGATGACAGTGAACACCAGGCTGAATGAAGTGTGTGTGGGTACTCATCTTTCATTCTGACTCCTATTTGCCTCCATAGTCTTCTTTCTTTCAGCCTCCAGCAAGGTTCCTTCATGCTCGTTCTCCAGTCTTTGAAAGGTTATTTGGTCCAGATTATGGGCACCCATCCAGTTTGCATATGAATCCCTGGCCAGAGTCCCTGAGGCTGATACCACCTGGGGTTAAGTGGAATGTGGGAATGGGCTATGAAGAGTCTACCTCCTTTTCTCTTGTAGCATGGCTGTAAAGAGGGCATCTACCCAAGGCCAGGTGAGTCAGACCCCCAACAGGTGCTAAGAAGCCTGCTGAGGCATAGGGTAAGGGCACAGGCTCAGATGGAGGCATGTCCAGCCAAGAAGAGGTCTGAAACCAACAAAATTCCTTCCCTATTTTGTTCCCTGATGCAGGGGCCATCAGGATCAGGAGGAAAAAGAACCAGATTCAAGTCCTGATTCTACCACTCACTAGCTAGGTGACCTTAAGAAAGTCACTTAACCCCTCTGAATCTCTTCTATTTTGTCTTTATTTTCCATCCTGTCTTGCTCAAAAGGGTTATTTTAAAAATTCAAGGTGAAACATCTTGCAAATTTGCAAATAATACAAACTTGTAAGATATTTCTTTCATTTACTTTGGCAGAATTAGTGACCAATACAAGCTTCAAGTCTGGTCTCAAACAGCATTTTAGGTGAAACCAGGAGACAAGAAAAGTTCAAATGTCAGTCTAGAAATGCAAAGTCCCCAAGCAGTCACGTGAGTGATAAGGTAACTCCGTTTGCACAGGGACCTGCTATGTGACATTGGACAAGTCACTTGTCCTCTCAGGGCTTTATCTTCCTATATCAAAAGAAGCTTTTAAGGGCCCTTTAATACAGGAATCCAAGCAAGATAGGAGACCAAGTCAAGCTAGAGAGCAGGGATCTGAGGTCAGCACCAGGGACAGCTCCCTCGTGCCCGGGAAACCAAGAGAACGCTGAGTTACCAGAGACCTGGGTTCAAGTTCTGACTCTGGCCCAAACACAGTGTTATCTTGAACTGGTATACAGGTTTCTTTAAGTCTCGGTGTCACCACCTGTACATTTAGCCCCATGGACTCACTGAGATGAGTATCATGCTCATAACAGAAGTAGGGCTCAGCTCAGTCTAGCATGTTGGGGCTGAAATCCAATGCAGCAGTGACAAGGTGGCTGATTCTCTAAGGTCCTTGTGTCCCTTCTCCTCCAAGTCTCAGGCTTTGGGGTATGTCATCCAAGTTCTTGTCCCACTAGGGGCAAGCAATAATCTGTCCATTTTTTTGTCCCCTAAAAGAACAATTTGATGTGATAAAAGTGTTCAGAGTTGAACAGCTTTGACTGTGAATCCTGACTCTATTGCCTACTAGCTGTGTGTCCTAGCGCAAACAAATTACCCTCTCTGAGCCTCAGTTGTTGCCTCTTTAATATGGGAATTAAATAATAGCTGCCTCACACAACTCATATAAGATTTAAATAAGAATTTAAATAAGGTTTATATATAGCCTTCAGTACATGTCTGCCCCATAGTAAGTGCCCAATTAAAGCCAATTCCTCAGCAACCCTCCCTTTCTGAATTGTGGTCTCTTTTGTTTTAGGAAACCTCCAGCTGGGACATCTTTGGCTGGGTCACTTGGCACAAGAAAGGCAATGGGCAAGGAGCCAGGTACCTTTTAGTGCCATTTAGTATACTGTTTTTAAAGGGAAATGGCTCATATCCGTGTAAAGCTGTGTCCTGATTGAGGCTCCTCTGGCAGGGTCTTAGGTTGACCTCCCAAACCTGGAGCCCTGACTGGTCAGGCAGTGCAGTGCCAAATAATAGAGGCACTGGGAGGGCAACTAGAGCTCAGAGATGAAGACGATCGATCCCCCTTCTTCTGGCTCCAGGCCTCTATCCTACCTGCCTTTAGTTGTTCACTGGGGCAAGGGTGCAGACATGCAGCCTACAAGGTCTGCAAAGATCTAGTTTAGTCCCAACTTGGCAAACAATTTGCTGTGTGACTTTGGCTGACTCCTTTCCCATCTCTGGACTGCAGTTCCCATCTCTCAAAACTGAGGAGCTTGGAGCTGGTGCTCTCCAAGGCTACTAGAGGTCCATGTGCCTCCCCGTTAGGCCTGTGTTGTGGCTGCAGTGGGGACTCAAGATGCCATTGACTCCTCTGTGCCCAGCCCAGCCTACAGCCTGCTGGGCCCTTACTTAGACTCATCCTGAATTCTATCTGGGCTGTCACCCACAGACACCCAGGCTGCCCCCCAAAGCCCTCTTACAAGGCATTGGGAAGATGATTCAGAGCTTCTAGGACTTTGTGGCCCAGAGACCGAGGTCTTGGGGACTTCCCAGGAGAAGGGATATGCCATTTTATCATGGGCTTCATGGGGATCATGGGAGACCCACCATTTTAATTTTTAGCCTGATTCCCCCAGGGCCCAGGAGAGCAAAGCTGTTTCATAGGCAGCTAGACAAAAAGGTCAATAACAGAGGAGGGAGAGATTCACCAGCCTAGAGCCCAGAGTGTGGCTCCTCTACCCAGACTGTCCCCAGAAGTTCTACATCCTCGCTCCCAAGGTAGAACTGGGGAGGGAGGACTACACTGTCAGCTGCTCATGGGTCCCAGCACCTCCTTCGTGAGTAAGATGTCCTCATAGAACTGAGTCTTTAAGACACACTTGTTGCTAAGAAGGCCTTTAGGTTATTATTATTATATTATTTTATTTTATTTTTATATTATTTTCTATATTATTATTATTATTATTATTATTATTATTATTATAAATACTCATGGTTCTTCTAGAGGGGCAATGTGGTATGATAATCAAGGGCACAGAGATTAGAACCAGGCTGCTTGTGCTACCCCATCTTAAACAAGCCACTCGACCTCTTTGTCTCTGTTTCCTCATCTATAAAATGGACAGACTATTGCTTGCTTCCTAAGGAACACTTGGAAAACCCCAGTTCTTATAGTTACTCCTGCCTGGTGGGGTACAATATTACACTGTTCAGAAGGGAGGCTCCTCATAACACCCTGTGAGGACAGCATGGAAGGTGCTATTACTTTCATTATGTAAATGAGTACACTGAGGCCCGGAGAACACAGTGACTGGCCCAAGGGGCAGAGCCAAGCCCAAAACCCAGGTCTCTTGAATCCAAGTTCTCTGCCCTCTCATAGAATACTCGCAGGAATTTAGATCCATATCGTCACTGAGCCAGGCACCTTTCCATACACCATCTCGTCTAATCCCCATTACAAACCCCTAGCTTAGGCATTGTTATCCCTACTTTTCAAACAAATCTAAGAGAGGAGCACCATGGAGCCTGTTGCCTCTTCCATTCTACAGTGCCTCAGTCATGAGTAAGATGGTTCAGCTCTGCCCCCTGCAGAAGGCAGCGAGACCATGGGCAAGTCTCTCTCCCCCTTTAGGTTAGACCAGAGCTCCAAGCATCCCTATTCCACACCCCTCTGTGGAACCTTGACCTTGGAGTGCCAGACTTGGAGCCAGAAGCCCTTCAGAGCTCAGGCCCACTCTGGCCCCTAGTCTCTCAGGGCCAACAGGCAGATTTCCCTGCTCGGAGCTCGTGCTGAGCCAGTTCTTTCTCAGAGAGCCCTGGACGATATGGTTCTGCTGCTTTGGCAAGAATTTTTCTTTTTTTAATGAAAAAAAATTATTTTGACAAAGCATTCTTATAAGTCATGGTTGTCAGACTCTGTAGAAAAGTGTCAGCATGGAATCGATGTAGACTTGGTGTTTTATTTGTTGTTTTAAGATTTTATTTATGAGAGAGGGAGAGAGCAAGCAGGAGCAGGGGAAGAAACAGACTCCCCCCTGAGCAGGGAGCCTGATGCAGGACTCGATCCCAGGACCCTAGGATCATTACCTGAGCTGAAGGCAGATGCTTAAATGACTGAGCCACCCAGACACCCCAGACTTGGTGTTTTAATCATAACAACATCCCCTAGCTCTGTCCCCGGGGCCAGCCCCACCCCGCACCCCCCACCCTCATGGTAAGATTGGGAGTGGTCTGTGTGACCTGGAGCTGTCCCCTAAGGACCCAGGCCAGCCTTTCTTCATCAGGATGAGTTGGGTCCCAACTGGCCCCAAAATGAATTTCCAAGGCCAAGGTCCTGCAGCCCCATAGATTATAACATTCCTGAAAGTCAGAGATGGGAAGAAACTCAGATACCACCATACCCAACCCATTTATAGGTTGGAAAACCAAGGAATTGTCAAATTATACTGCATATATCAAGCCTTTTGGTCTTATAATATGACTAACCTTGCAGAGAAGTGGCAAGAAGAGATGAGACAGGGCAAGGTGAGTGTGGGAAGACTCAAAGACACAGGCTGGGAGGAGGGAGAATGGGGGAAAAGGGAGCTGTTACGTACTAAGCCCTATTATGTGCCAGCCACTGGGCTCATCACTTTTATAGATTATGCCGTTGGGTCATCCCCATCTTACAGATGTGAAAACAGAGGATCCAGAGAGAATAAGTGACTTACCCAGGGTCACACAACCAGGATGTGGACCCAGGTCTTCTAGACCCCAAATCTTGGGCTCTTCCCATTGAAGGGAGCTATAGTAGGCTCCCCTCTTAAGCAGCAAAGGCCCAGAGTCAAATCTACTTTGTTCCATACTCCTCCCGACTTATTCCCCAGGATCAGGGACTCAGTTGTCCTGTATCTTCATTCAATAAAAGAGGCCTCCTGGGCGTAACCTGCTCTCTGTTGGCTTAGAGGTCTCATCTTTCCCATAGGTGAACACTTTTTGCCATTTTGTGTTTCTTATGATCTACGGATATAAAATGACCCAATCAATATCCTTACTTTCATGGTGTCAAATCAATCCCGGATATACCCAGAAATGTTTCAGGACACATGGGCCAGTCACCAGAGGGAGATGAGATTATTAGGTGAGACACAACTCTTCAAGTTGGGGTGAAGGGGGCACTGGAGGGTTTATTCATCCTGCTCCTGCTTATAAAGCACTTCCCACTCATCCTGGCCATTGTGGTGACCGGGGTCGAGAAACATTGCAGTAGAAGGGGCTTTTTGACTTACAATGGCCTAAAACAAAACTTTAGATTCTTGAGAAATTTCCCTGCACTAGATTTGAAACAGCCCTGGCCTGCTCCCAAGATGCCAGCAGCATCTTGGTGTCAACCAAATGTCTACAGATGCCATGAATTGAATCAGTCTCTAGCTATACTTAGTTGCTCAGGGCTCCCAAATAATCCATTACAAAAGGTGGGGGAACAGCAGGTGGTCATCACACCTTCCATTATGGTTGATGCTGGGTGGGGACCACCTCGTGCCTGGCTAAAATATCCCCCTTTAGGCCATGTGAGGACACAGCAAGAAGGCGCCACCTGCACACCAAGGAGGGGGATCTCAGAAGGAACCAACCCTAGTCACACCTTGATCTTGGACTTCTAGCCTCTGGAACATAAATTTCTGTCGTTTAAGCCCCCCAGTCTGTGGTATAAGGCAGCCCCAGCAGACTGATAGAGCTGCCCTCTTGCTTTCTTCTCTACAACATCCCTGGCTGTCTCCTCCCTCCTCCCCCGCCTCCCACCCCCTGCCCCCTGCCCCCTGCATTATGTACTGGTGTGGAAAAGTGCATTATGGGAGGAAGAGGTTGGGATGGGTATTTTAATACTTTTAGGGCTAGGGTAGGGAAGACTGAGGGCAGAAAAGGCCTTTTTTCTCCCCCAGGCAGCTCACTTCTCTGCTGCCAAAGGCATTTTGAGATTACAAGAAGCTCAATGGATAAGCCATGTCCACCCCAGTCAGTGCATGAGCCAGGTTTCTGGGACCCAGCAAGCACATGCCACAGAAACAATATTCGTAAAGGCAGACTGGTTCCCAGGCTAGCCCTCAAAAGCTTGTTCAGGCAATCCTGGAGCTCTGATGCTCATTCTCTCTTTCTGTCCTGGAGAATATAAGATGCAACACTGTCTCCAAAATAACCTTTAAACCCTACAGAAAGATAATGATGTCCACCACAAAGTGAGTGGCAGGGGGAGGGGGGTATTGTGTTGTGGGATGGCAGTGCCTGGAGGAAAGCAGATGGTAGGAGGTACGTGGAGCCCGTGGTGGCGATTCTGAAGGGGGCTTCTGGGATCTCTCAAGGGCTTTTGAGGCTGAGCACTCTTGTTCTTCATTACGTCTAATCTCACATCCTCACAACGGAGCTGATCAGCCAGCCGTGATTGGGGCCATTTGCCGGGGGGGGGGGGGGGGAACAGGCACGAGAGAGGAACAGAGCAGGGAGAGGGGATGTGATTGTGCAGGAAATAGTGGTGGGAAGAGGACTCTAGGGGGGTAATCACAGGGAGAGAGGGACCGGCTGAGGGGTCGGAACTGGGTACGTGAGCTCTATCTTCCCTCTACCTTCCAGCCGGTGCCAGGACACGGTGAAGGGCTCCGGTTTACGCTCTGGTTTGAATCCTGAGTCTACCTCACACTAGCTGTGTGATTTTGAGCTAGTGGCATAACCTCTCTGTGCTCCTGTCCCCGCCTTTGTAAAATGGAATTAAAATAGTACCCAGCTCACTGGGTTGTTGTGAAGAATCGATATTCACACAGAGTGCTTGAAAAATGCCCGGTATTCAAGCACTTGATGAGAGTTAGCTGTGATGGTGGTTGCTAGTACCCGTGTCCCAACTTTACTACCAACCTCACTCTGAAGAACAGAAGTAGACAGATAGGCTAGGCCAGGAGAGATGCCTCTGCCTCAGTTGGAAAGGGCCACCAAGTACCTGTGACATGGATCCGGCCAATTGCCCTCCCCTCCCCCCATGCCCAACCCCTCCCCCCACCCTGCAATCACCACTGGCTTCCTCTCCTGATCTTGACCTGCCTGTGGCCACTCAACAGGAAGCCCTCAGTGCCATGGCCTTCCCCACAGGGGGACGTGGCCAGGGACATCCCTCTGCAGCTGAGATACTGAAGTAGTTCACAGGAAGCCCGGCGTGGCGGCGGGGGGAAGGGGGACGGGCTGGAGGACGAGAATTGTGCATTCCCTGAGAGGAGCTGCTCCAGGGAACCAGAGCTGGCGTTTTCATTCCAATTAATTATCCTTTTAGAGCAGTTCAGGCTGCTGGAAAGCTACAAGAAGAGATTCATTTATATTAAAATCAGCCCCAGCCCTTCTCACTGAGCTTCTAGCCTATGTGTGGATACAACGCGCCTGGAGTGAGGAAGAAGAAGGGACGGGGTGATCCCGCTTCCCAGGCTTCCCAAAGAGGCAGACCACCCCCTGCAACCGCTCAGAGGCCCGTAGACTTTTCCATTAGTGCAGAGCCCGGGTCCAACCTGAGCCTGACTGCCCCCACCACTTGCACCCCACCTCATGCTTCAGTCCACATGCATTGTCTGAGTATGACCTCAGCGCAGCCCAGCACCTGATGGTCAGGGAGGACTTCCAGGAGGGAGGAGAGCCGCAAGATTTCCTGATGGGTTTGGATGTGGAGTATGGAGGAAAGAGCAGAGTCCAGGGGAGCACAGGGGTTTAGGGCCTGAGCCCCTGGAGAGATGGACTTGCCTTCACCTGAGATGGAGCCGGCTATGGGAGGAACAGGCATGGGGTGGTGGACATGTCAGGTTTGAGATGCCTATTTGAGGTCCCCGGGAGCCTCACGTCTGAGCTTGGGAGGCAGGCCAGCCCCTTCCATCTCTGCTCGTTCCCCCCCAGCCTTTAGAATGTTGGCCAAGAGAGCCGGGGATCACAGAGCAGAGTCAGATTCTCTGACTCCTAGTCTAGTGCTCTCGCTTCTTCCCCACCTGGCTTCTCCAAAAGGCCAGGCGTGAGGTGGGGGTTGATGGTCTACGTGCCCTTTCCTTCTAGACACCATGCCCTCGTCCTGTCTCCCCATCACCCCTCCTCAAGCCGGCACTCATGACTAATCTAATGGAAAATATTCTATCACATAATTCATACTAATGTGAAAATGACCAGTGAGAAGGGAGAGAGCCTTGGAAGCCACTGAGTAATAGGGAACAATCAATAATGGTGAGATTAAGACTCATAAATACTAATGCTAATAATAATATAGTATCTAATGCTTATATATCACTTACTATGTGCCAGGCACTATAATAAGCCCTTTATGTGTGTGTTTTATTGTTGAATCCTACCCATAACTCCTTGAGAAAAGTGCTATTATCTTTTTTTTTTTTTAACAGAAAAGGACACTGAGGTGCAAGCCCAAGGTTACACAGCTAGGACACTCAGGATTTGAATTCCAACAGTCTGGCTCCAGTGTCTGAACCACTGCCATCCGTTGCCTGTCTACACAGTCTTGTCAATCCCAGCCACAACCATGTGAGAGTAGCAGTTTATCCCCACTGTATAGCAGGGAACGCAGATCTAAGAGGGGAGGCCAGCTGCCCAAGGTCACACAGCTGGTGCTAGCGGAGCTCAGATAGGGTTACCAGATAAAGTGCAGGATGCCCAGTTTCATTTCAATCTGAGACAAACCGTATTTTTTAGCATAAGTATGTCTCGCTCAATATTTGGGATATACTTACACTTAAAAAGTGCTTGTTCTTTATCTCAAATTCGAATCGAACTGGGCATTCTGTATTTTTATTTGCTGAATCTGGCAACCCTAAGCCCAGGGGAGGATCTGCCCCAGCCAGGGCCCAGCTTCCCCAGTCTCCTGGGATGAGCCCAGCTCCCCAAGCCCAGAAGGATGAAGGAGCTGATGTGTCTGCTGGCTGCTCTCAGCCCTGACATCCCACCTCCCACCAGCCTGTGGGGCCTCCCGATGCTGCAGCCATCACTGGGAAATCCCTGAGATTCCACCCAAGTAATCTCTCCCAGAGCCCTTGGGTGAGGTGCTGGGCCCACGGAGCCAGCAGCCGTGCGTCCTTAAGCACCAGGCTGAGGAGCTTCCAGCTCCCGAGCCCCAAGCGAGCGTGCCCATACATCACAGGAAGGTGGAAATCGAAACCAATTTCTCAAGCCAATGTACTGGTGGGATCAGTCGCCTGATTTGGGCAAAGTTGCAGTGCATTGGGCACTTGTCAGCCCTGCACCCACGCTCAGATATGCCCCACGCATGCACTAGAACAGAACCATTCCCAAATTCCCATCCCAGGGGTAAAAAGCTGGAGCTAAAAAGTCCCAGCCCCCTGGGCAATAACCAGTTGTTTTTTAGAGCACCTGCTACACGTAAGGCCTCTACAGGCTGTGAGCCATCAGACAATTCTAATAATTGTTGTTTTCACCAAAAGAATAATTGCTACCATTTTTTGAGTGGACACTTACTACTTCCCTTACACACTGAAGAACTTTCTATGCATTTGCTCATTAAATCTACAGATCAGGCCATGGGGGAAAGGACGTCATCCCAATTCAACAGATGAGAAAACAGAAGCACAGAAAAGTTAAATGATGTGCCTGAGGTCACGCGGCTAGAAGTTGCTGCTCAGGGATTGAAACCAAGGACCCCGACTCCTGGTTCAGGATCCCCCTCCTCTCTTGACCTATAGAACAAAATCTTGGTGTGAGATTTAGGCTCTGCATCCCCAGCAGGGCTGTCCCATGGAACATCGGGAGGTCATGAGGTCCAGCCCCCTGCTTTGGCATGAAATGCTACAGCTTGAAGAGGATGGGGCAGACAGGGTGGAGTTAGGAGCCCAAGGTCCAAGATCTGGTGGGGAGACCTTGATTTCTGTGTTGGGAAGACAGGAGGGGCTGCAAGTGAGTGGCCCTACTACCCCTACCTGAGGCATCTCCGGGTTGTATATACTAAGTGCCCTAGAGACCTGGGTTCTAGTCTCAAATTGGCTGGTGCCTCTCTCTGCAACACAGAAAAGTCCCTTCCCTTCTCTGAGCCTGTTTCCCCCTCGAGTCACAGATCTTCAACTTGCTTCGTCAACCTTCGTATTCATGGGTGAACTCGGGGATTCCCTGCCCCAGGCTTCTCCAGGCCAGATGAGTTAAAGGGACAGGAGCAAGGACTCATCAGCTTAAAGCAAGCTCTCTCCTTTGGGGTCATTTTTAAGACTCAGCCACATTTCAGGCCTCGTCCTGCCCCCAGGATGCAGCCCACATCAACCCCCCGCAACTTTAATGGATTCGCTGGGCCATGTATGTCAGAAACCCTTTAGAGGAGCTCCTAGGCTCCAGACACTGCAGGTGTGTCCCATGTGCCCACAAGCACATGCATCTGTGTGCACACGGGTGCATGTGTCCATGCGCATGTGCAAAGGCAGAGGAGTACAGTCGACCCTTGAACAACACAGGTTTGAACTGCAGGGTCCATTTCCAGTCAACAGTGGCTATTAGTAGCTCAGTTTTCAAGGACTCAGGAGCTATATGTGGATTTCCCATGTCCCTACCCCGCTGTTGTTCAAGGGTGAACTGTATGTGCCATGAGTGATTTTTAAAATAGCCATGTGCTTGTCATCTTTGCTCCCGGGCCTCCACTCCAGTCAGCCAGCACCCTGGAGATATGGCCAGGAATCCAGCTGTGCATTCTGATGGCTCGATCCCTTGCACTCATTGCACACACACATGCGAACACAGCCATACACGTACATGGTGTCCTTCGCTCCCTCGTACAATCTGTTTGAATACAAGTCCGTCATCCTCATGGATGATGAGCGTCTTGAGGACAGAGCCCCATCCAGCCCTTCCGCACACTCTCCACCCTGAGCCCCAACCAGCACTCTGCACTGGAATCAGTAGGAGGGACATGCTCGATGGTGTTCAATATTCTTAAATGTTATAAATGTGTGTGTGCGCACATGCACACACATGCACCAACGGTGTGGCTAGCACATATGAGTCTCCCCGTGTGTGCTGGTACTTGCCCTGTCCTCGCGGGTTCAAGTGCACACACACACATTGATGGGCACACCAACCCGAGTGACTGCACACACCTGTGTGCCCGTCTCTTTGTGCACGTTTGTGTGCCGGTGTCCACGGGTATGAGTATGAGTCTACCACACGCTTGGAAATGGACACTGCTTCGTCCCCACGCACTCATCCACTGGTCACAAAAGTAAATCCATTCATTTAATCACCCTCTTAGTGATCATTGGACAGATGTTTAGCTAGAACCTTCTATGCACCAGGCACTGTTCTAGCCCTGGGAACACAGCAGTAAACAAAATGATCTGCATGGTCTGCGGCAGGTGTGGTGGGTGCCTATGCCCGTGGGTGGGCATGCACACACTCAGCCCAGGTGCTAACGCATGCGCGCACACAGCAGTGCATGGATCCACCTCAGCCGGAGGGGGTTGGCACCCACTCCTGACCTTGTCAGAGAGAGAATTCTGGCTCCTCACACCACTCCATGCCGGGCCCAGCTCACCTGTGTGGGGAGGGGACACTAGGTACCAGGTGACCCCATCGTCCCCACCTTGGCCTGGACCTTGTCCCATCTGTGAGTACCACCCGTGGGTCTGCCAAGGTGAGTCCTCCAGGCCAAGGGATACAGAGGACTTTCAAGGGCTGAGGGGCAGTCCCGAGGGACAGGCAGGCCTCGTGGCGCCCTCCTGGGCTCTCAAAGCAAGTGGAAGCCAAGGTAGAGCCATCATCCTCTTGTGTGGATTCCAAGACCACCATGACACCCAAGTGGCATCAGGAGGGACTGTTGGCCAAGATGCCACTCCTCTAGCTTGACCACGTAGGGGAAGAAAAGGGAGGGACAGGGCATGGGGCAGAGTGCCCCCAGCCAGACAGACCTCGCCCGTCTCCAGACCCTGCTGTTAGGCTGAACTTGGGTGGCCACAAAAAGAAAACACGGGAGAGAAGCGGCCTGACTTCTAGCCCTGGCCATGGCCATGCCCGGCCTTGCTGTGCAGCCTCAGTAGAGCCTCTGCCCCTTCTGAGCTAGGTGAGGCAGGAGGACCGGATGACTTTGAAGGCTGCCCTCCAGGACAGGAATGAGCATGTGTTGATTTCATAACCAGAAGCTCCCCCCCCAAAAAAAAGTTTCTAAAAACAGAACAAAACAGAACTTCTCTTGACTCATGGCCCTGCTCCCCAGACCCCCTTGCTGAGAGCCTGTCCTCCCCTGGACTTCCTCAGCACCTGGCCGCGTGAGTAGCCCAGATCACCCAGCAAGTGAGGGACTCAGCACCAGCGGCCCCGCCCCAGGCGGGAGTGCATTTCACTTCTCTATAATCTCATGTCCGTTCTCGGCTGCCTCCATTTTGTTCTGTTTTAATGTCTAAGTCCCTGCTCTGCCATTCACTACCTCTGGGCTCTGAGGTGAATAACTCAACACCTCAGTGCGTCAATTTTCCCATCTTTAAAATGGGAATAATGCTAGTACCTGCCCCAGAGGGTGGGTAATAGAATTAAGTGCCCACAAAGCACTGAGCACCACACATAGTCCAGGGTGAGGATCAGCAAAGTGTTTGTTATTTTTTTTTTTTTCAGTAAGCCCTCCTCACAAGGCAGGCTGAGCCCTCTGCATGAATCATCTGCAGGACGGCACTAGCAGGTCAGACTGGAGACGGGACCCATGCTCAGGAGCGAGGTCACTTTACCCAAAGTCACTTGGCGAGGAAGCCACAGAGGTGGGATTTGACCCTGGGTCTGGCTGGCTCCTGACCCAGTGCTCTCAAAGTTTAAAAACTGGACGGACCATCTATGAGGAAAGGTATGAGCAAACTGAGGCTCCAGAAAGAGCCCTTGTGCCTAGGAAGGGCCAGAGACTGGTAAGAGAGAAGTTCGAGTCAGAGCTGCTCGTTCCCGACCCAGGCCAGCCCACTGACCTGCAAGGTACAGCAGCTGCGGGGTGGGGCGGTGGGAGGGGCTCCCTGGGCTGGGTCTCCTCCTTTCCTCAGCAAGACCAGACTCCAAATGCCAGAAGGAGTCCTTCTATCCTCCTCCATATCCAATCATCTGTTCACTCATTCATTTATCCAACATTATTTATTAAACACCTACTGTGTGCGAGAGGATATTTGAGCAGCAGAGACCGAGCAGGGACTAAAACAGACAAAAAGTCCACCTCTCCTGGAATGTACATTGCAATCAGGGAAGACAGACAATAACCACATTAATGAGTCAGTATTTCTTTATTTATGGAGTAGGTAGGAGGGAGAGAATGTGCCAGGGTGGCCGTTCCATCTCCCGTCGGTGTTCGGGGAAAGGCTGCTGAGGGTGGCATCTGAGCAGAGAAAGTGGGGAGTCATGTGCCTATCGGGGGAGGAAGGCTCCAGGCAGAGGGGCCAGCTCCCCCACTCCCCCCTCGTCTGTCTGTCCTTCACCCTTCTTCCACCCTCCCATTCTCTCGAGAACTTGCCCTGGAGCCCCAGGACCTAAATACTGGGGTCAGACAGCCCCGACTTCCCCACCAGCTGCGGGGCCCTGGGCTTAACCCCCTGCACCCACATTCTCTGTTCTGTAAAGCGAGGGGCTTGGGAAGTGAGGGAAAGAAAGTCGGTGTGGGCTGAAAGGGAATGAGGCTCAGAAGGCTCTGATGTGAGCCCGCACTTCTTAGCCTGTAGAAAGCCTCCTCCCCGAGGTTCTCTTGTTCTCACACAGCGCTGGGAGGTGTGGGGGGCAGAAATAATTACCCAGCGAGACAGGGGAGGAGGCAGAGGTCCAGCCCACCTGTACGTTCCCGTGAACGTAGAAACTTCTGCCCAGAGCATGAGGACTCATGAGTGCAGATTCCAGCTTTCTGGGGGGAGGTCCAGGGGAGCTTAAGACCCATCCCAGACTTGGGGTTGCAGGGACCAGAGAGGCCTGGAGTCTTCTTTGGCTGAGCCACGCATGGCGCCCCTGATGGCTACTATTTACTGAGCATCGACTAGTTGGATATCCCCTACTACGCAAGAATAAATATTATCTCTGATTCTCACAACATCTCCTTGATGTACGCATCTAGGATTTCCCTTTCAAACCTGAGAAACAGAGGCTCAGAGAGGCCACACGACTTTCCCAAGGCCACCGGAAGATAAGCGGCCTAGTCCCATCCATCCGGAGCTCCTGGCCTGCCCCACCTTGCCCCACTGCCTCATGAGGCCCCAACCCGCCCAGAAAAGTCTGGAATCCAGGGACCTGCACTGAGAGGACAGAGCCAGGACTAGGAGGCCGTAGGGCTGTAGTTAGGAGGGAAGATTCTGGAGCCAGACTGCCTCGGCCCATATCCCAGCTCCACCAAGCTCTAGCTTCGTGGTCTCTCTGTCTCCATTCCCTGCTCTGATAAATGAGGGTGATAATAGTACTACTTCTCCAGTTGTTGTAAGGCATAATTAACCTAGGTAAAGGGTAGGACAGAGCCTGATAAATGTGATATAAGCCTTAGCAGGAGTGAGTTCTGTGACGGGTTGAGGCCAGAGCAGCTCTGAGTTCAGCAGCCCAGGGATTTGGGGGCAGGACAGTGACAAGCTCCTGCGTCAGCACAGGACGCTAGCCCACACTGGGTCCTCTGTCTCGGGAGAACTCTGATCCTTGCCTGTCCTTGGCTGACCAGAGTGGAGGCGCCTGGGTGCGGTGCCGGGACGGGGTTCCTGATGGCTGGCGCCCAGCGTGGGAAGAGGAGGGGCAGGGAGAGCAGGCGGGGCTGTGCAGAGCTTCCCTGCTCACAGAGCCCAGTGTTGTTCAGAGGCCAGGAGAGTCTGAGCCCCTCCTAGCCCCAGGGAGTGAATCACATTTGGTCTAAGCCAGTCCCAGTGACCCCGGTGACTGTGCTTTGCTGGGGAGGGGAACAGAGGGCACGTGGTGCAGTTCTGGCCAGCAAAGCAAGAGAGGAACGTGGCGGACACTTCTGAGAAAGGTTTCCTTGCTCTTAAGAGAAATGAGCAACGGGAAGCAGGTCATTTGCTGCTTCACGTGGTCGCACATGAGGCTGTGATGCTCAGCACAGACGCAGCCACCTCATGACGGTGAGGGAATGGCCCATTTTGCGGACGGCAGAGTGAGAAAAGGGAAAGAGTCGTGGCCTGGAGTGAGGTTGCTGAGTCATAGAAGTAAGCGACTTCGTTCGGAACATCTTAGCTCCCAACATATTTTCTTTATCGTTCGTGCTCCTAGTAGTTGGTTCTTCTGCTGCTTATTAACGAAAGCATCCCAGCTGACTCAGCATCTCCGCTTGACCCGCTCTCCCGGGCTTGGGGAGATGTGGGTCAGGGATGGGGCTGGACCAGAACAGGGCTCTCTCCTCCACATCCGAGGGGCTACAAGCAGGTGGAGAGTCCAGCACCCCTCCAAGATCTCAGATCCCCAGAATGAGTGACAGAGGGGCGTGGAGTCTTGGAAAATCACTCCCCTGAGCCAGAGAGGGGCTCTAGATCCCTCTTTTGTCCAGTGGCCTAGAAGGTTCTGATTCTCACCCTTAAATCCTTGGGGACTGAAGGTTCAGAAACCAACCCACTCCAACCGCCGCAGTCATGCTGGGCTCGAAGTGACCATGCCCCAGTGCATGGGGGCCAGACAGGCCAGTGGGGAGTGGGGATGTGCAAGCTGGGCTCACCATCCTCAGCTGCTAGGGGAGGGGAGACACAACCGAGGACTGGCCTCGTCAGCGGGTGGACCTGAGGGGCCTCAGGAACCCCTTCTGCTGAAGTGTGAGAATAAACAGCACACAAAGGGCTCTTTGTAAAGTGCTGGTCACCTTTTCAGTGGTCATGGTAACGTGACCCTGGTACTCCATACTCCCCATCCGGAGGCTTAATGGAAAACTGCTGGTTCCATGAATGAACGCGTGAATGAATGAGTGGATGCAAAAATGGATGAGTAAGGACAAGGTCATGAATGAATGAATGAGTGAGCCCTGTTGTTATTACTATTATGGGATGTGTTCGTAATTACCCCAAAACTTAGCAGGTTCAAACAACCCACATTGACTATCTCACAGTTTGGATGGTATGGGAGTCCAGGCACAGCTTAAGGGGGTCCTCTAACTCAGGTCTCTTCCCGGCTACAGGCCAGGTGCATCAGCTGGGATACAGTCTTCTCCAGGCTCCACTGGACCAGGGGTCTGGGGCACCCATGGAGATCTGGCTCTGCTCAGCTCAGAGGCAGGCCTGGGGCAAAGGGGTGGGGCCTTTCCAGGGAATCGTGGGGACTCGGGCCTTGGGCTCACACCTGCCCTCTCTCCTCCTTCCTCAGCCCTTCTAGGCCCTGCACTGGCCCCCACCTCGCACCAACTACCCATAGTTCCCTGCACCTACCTGCCCCACCTGGAATCCACTGCCAAAGGCCCGTGGGGAGCTGGCCCCAAGCGCAAGCATTAGGTGGGTACAGGGTCCCCTGCCCCTCCACACCTCTTCCAGACAGATCCAGCTTTATGGGCATGTGACCATACAGTCACTGGGGAACCATGCTTGGTTTAATGTTCTGCTGTTGCAGTCTTGAGAGGCTTTAATAATTCTTTACCAAGAGTCTTGAATTTTCATTTTGCACTGGGGCCTGCGAATGGTGTACCTGGCCCTTCTTCTAGCTATCACTTCCCAGGGCCCTCACAGCCATCGTTTGAGGCCAAGAGAGCAGAGACTATAAGCCCACTTTGCAGATGAGAAAACTGAGGCCCCAGATTTGAAGGCCAAGGAGAGCATCATCCCCCAGACCCTCCTTCAATCCTTGATCGTGCTGAGGGGTGCCAACCTCAGACCCAAGGCCTGAACCTCAGGAGGGGCTACTTGGGAAGTGGTTCTCAGGAGTCCCTCCAATATTTCCAGAAGGGTGAAAGAGAGACGTGATGGGTGCTCTGACCCTCAGCTTATTCTCCTCAGAGCCTCCTCCTTCATCTCTTCGGTTTTGTTCTAGGAATTAACCAGAGGCTGATGGGGTGAGAACTACAACTCAAAGGGACCCCAGTGGACGGCCCCTTGGGGAAACAATGACTCAGAGGCATTTCCCTACTTCCCCCTCCGCCCACACCCTCACACCACCCCAATTGTGCCTCTGCTCTGGTGCCTTTTCCCATCAGGGTGAAGTCCCGAACCTGTTGGCTTCTAACCTCTGCGTCTAGAGATAGTAGAGAATCTGGAGACAGAGAGCAAGGGCTGGGAAGAGCCCCTTAGCAGGTGTTGCTATCTTTGGGGGGAACTAAAATTAAGAAAGAGAAATCAGAATCTAGAGTCAGGCAACGTTGGGCAGAGCTGAATCCCGGTTCTGCCACTCTTCCACTGTGTGACCTTTAGCCTGTTTTGTAACCCCTCAGGGCCTCAATTTCCATAGCCGAAAATGGGAGCACTAAAACCTCGCTCTGGGGTTGCTGTGAGAGACACGGGGGATCCTGCAGATGCAGGTGCTTTGCAAGCTGCCTTATAAGTTGGAGGAATGAGTCAAAACCTCTTCTGGGGGCGCCTGGGTGGCTCAGTCAGTTAAGCGCCCGACTCTTGATTTCGACTCAGGTCATGATCTCAGGGTCGTGAGATCGAGCCCCGCCTCAGGCTCTGCGCTAATCGTGGAGTCTGCTTAAGATTCTCTCTCTCTCCCCCACTCCCTCTGCCCCTAAAAAAAAAAAAAAAAAAAAAACCCCAAAAGACCAAAAACCAACAACAAAATAAAACCTCTTCCACCCACAATAGATAACGCTATGCCCCATCCCTGTGCCCACGGTACCCAGGGCATGGCTCTATCCCCGTCTTTAGCAGGGCGCCTGGTTCTGAGTCGGCCTCCCTCATCAGGCTGAGAATGTCTTAAGGGCAGGGAGGGCGGCTCTTCCCCTGGAGCACCAGAGGTGGGCTCTTGCGAGCTGGCAGCTTGGTGCATGACGAGGAGGCTGCCTTTGAAGCAGATGACCCAGGTGAGCATCCCAGCTTGGCTCCTTGTCACCCGTGGGGTGACCTTCACAGGGGGCTTAACCTCTCTGAGCCTCAGGTTCCCTGCCATATCAGGATGTGCCCACCACTTGCTCCACAGAGGATGAAGAAGATGAAATGAGGTAGATGAGCCATGCAAAATGCTGAGCACACCTTCCAGCTCTGGCACACAGTAGGCGCTCAGCAAGGTGCCAAATTGATGTCAACTAAAAAGTTTGCAGGGGTAAGGAGAAGACCTGTGCTAATCACCTGCTACCAAGTTTGTAAATACACACGCATACTGCTCCTCCAGGGTGCATCCCCACCCCCACCCCAGCCTAAAGCCCAACTTGCACCAACAGCTGCTTCCATATCCCAAGGACTCTGCTCTCCCCCCCAGAACATCTGGAACATTCTGCCAAAATTGCCGCTGGGGGACTCAGCAGCCTCCCTCCCCCACTTCCTGGCTGTGGGAAAGAGTATGCGGAATTCCCTGGCGTCCCTGAAATCTCTCCTTCAGAAGCCCCTTCTCCCTCAAGGCCAGCGGTCCAGCCACAGCAGCGTCCCCACCCCCCACCCCCTTGGCCCCTCACCTCTCCCCTCTGCCCACCCGTCCCCTCCCTCTCTCTTTCCCTCCCTCTCTCACCTCCTGGACTCCAAGCTCTGCCCCCGGCCCAGAACATCGTCAGCCACCAGCCTGTCACTTGGCCACGGTGCCTCCCATATGAATAACAGCTCTTTAATTAGTATATTATAGGAAGTGGGCCCTGTGGCGGCTTCTGGCTAGAAATGCCAACAGCAATTCAGCAGCCGCGAGGCGATGGCCGGATCCTGTATTACACCGAGCGCCGCGGCCTCCCTGCCACGGAGCACGCCTCCAGATGAGATTTCTTTCTCCCTGAAGAAAACAATTTGGTCTCACTCTCTTTTCTTTCTTTCTCCTTTTTTTTTTTTTAACCCTGCTCTGATTGTCACGATTGGAAACACTCACGGAGGCTGGTTCATTGTTTTCAGATTCAATTGGGCCCAGGGAGTTGGGGAGGGGGCCTCCCGCATACAGCCGGGCTGCCCTGGCCGAGGGAGTCAGGATGCCGCTCCGGGGCCCTTTCAGTCATGACGATGACATTGGCGGGAGCTGGCATTTGGTTCTCACACAACCCTACAAGGATATTGGTATCCTCATTATGAAGATAGGGAAACTGAGGTCAGGGAGGTTAGGAACATTCTGCAAGCCAGGAAGCTGGTGGCCGGGGGCAGCTGGGAGGAACACCAGGGAATCTGGGATTACTCACCTATTACTCAGCACTCTCTGGGTCCCCAGAGAAGGGTAGAGCATTCTGAGGAATTGACCTCCTTTTTCTCATCTTCGAAATGGGAATACTAACGTCTCACCTGCCTGTGACACTGGTCACTGTGAGCCTTCCCAGGAGAGAAGAAGGCAAAGGCTCTGTAAAACCCCCGGGCCAGGAGGGCCCCGCGGAGCAAGGGGTGACTGTAGGAGTCTCCCCACCCACACGCCCCCCGCCCTTGTCTGGAGACTAACATGCCCTGCATGCTTGGAGCAGCGCTTTTCGCTCGCCGAGTGCTGGAGAAGCAGCACAAAGGAACATGAACTTCTTTTCAAACGTGGCTGAATTCCTAGAAGCTTTAGTCACAGGATATTTTCCTCAGTTGATGGATTTTCAGTTATGACCACTGTCGCGTGGGGAAGGCAGGGTGGGAAAGAAAGCAGGTGCCACAAAGGGGTCGGCTGCTGGCCTTCCGGACAGGGATTTATGGCCCGAGCTGGTGTTTCCAGAACCAGTGTGGAGATGGTGGGCTTGCTCCCCAGGCCGCCGTCAATTAACCTAAGGGAGAAACATGCCCGAAGGCCGGACCCACACAGAACAATCAAGTGGGGGCAGCAGGGGGCCTGGGAGGACCCCCCCCACGCCTTTGCTCACGCTGTCCCTCCATCTAGAATGCCCTTTATCACTTATCACTTGGCAAACCTCTACCCCCCTCTTCAAGACCTGCAGCAGAGTGTTGAGGTGCCCCAGGTCACCTCCCCCAGACCTCCTTATTTCGGCATTGCTGTGAGAGACACTCCATGCTGGTTGCCCGGGTCCTGTCTCAAGGCTCCATGGTGCCTCTCTGCATCTTCATCTCAGTGCCCCTCACTCCAGGGCCACTCAGCCCAAGCACAGATGCAGCAGGAAGTATGTCCTCGGCACAACCTTTAAGCACAGGGGGACAGAAGACACTAGATCAATGCCCAGCCACCTACCCTCTGGAGGGAAACTCTGAGATGTGTTCTACCCTGTTCTTCAAAGGGCCCCAGCAGGACCAAGGCCCAGTTGCCCAAAGCAGGACCAACCAGCTCCATCACTCATCCTCAAATTGGATGTCCCTCCTCCCCTACCCCATGCCCACTCTCCCACCTCTTGCTTCCTGGGTTCACCTCCCCAAAAAAGCAAGCTCACTCAAGTCCTTACCTGAGGCTAAGACAGGACACGACCTGGATGTTCCCTGCTTTGAGGAGCTTTCTCAGCCTCCCCTCACCTGACGTCACTGGCCATGTGACCCAAGCAGGTGCGCATCAGCTCTCTGCCTGTTTCCTCACCTGAATCAACTATGCTAATTATGCATCAAGTGCTTAGAACAGAGCCCAGCACACAATGAGTGTTCAATGAACAGTGACAGTCACTAACACTATTCGCACTTTCATTGCTACTCTCTTCTCTACAATCCCACGGCGCTTTGTGTAGTCAAGTCAGGAAGGAGGAAGAGGGTCTGGGTGAGAATATTAAAAGTCAGATATTAGAATGCTCCAGGCAGAGGGAACACACATGCAAAGGCCCTGAGGCAGGACCGAGCTGGAGGGTTTGAAGAACTGGAAAGAGACCAGCGCAGCTGGAGGGCAGTGTGCAGGGGAAGGCACAAGCCAGCTCAGGCAGGGCCTCTTCAGAGAGTAGATTTTATTCTAAATGTAAAAAAGAACCATGACGGGTGTTAAACAGAATAGTACCATGGCCTGATTTGTTTTTTAAAGATAACTCGGGATGAGCATGGGAATTACATCAGGGGGAGAGAAAAGGGGAAGTGGGCTGGGGCCATCGATGGAAACTCAAAGGACCCGACAGATTCAAGATGAATTAAGGAAGGAAGTTACTTGGTAATAAACTAAACCTGGGGGTTAAGAGATGAAGGAATCCAGTGGCCGCCAGGTTAGGACTTAGGTAGCTGAGTGAACAGGAGCCACGGGAAAGACTGGAGAGGAGAGGTGGGGGCATGGCATGCATCCAGAGCCTCGATCAGGTCTCCATTAGTTTGCAGGGTCCTGGGAGGCTTCCAGGTCATGGTGTCCGTAGTCAGGTGTAGGGGTCTGGAGCTCCAGAGAGAGGGGCGCACAGGTGGACCGCCCACGCAGTAATGCAGGGACCCATGCTCAGCGAGCCCCATTCTTGCTTATGGCCACCTTGAAATTCTTACTAATTTCTCATTCTGCACTAGGATCCACAATTACAGAGTTGATCTGGTGGGAAACAGAAGGGTCAGAACTGGTGATATAAATGTGGGTGTCACCGACATAAAGACGGTATTTAGTGAGCTCACCAAAGGAAATTACAACCATCCCCACATTACAGATGGGGAAACTGAGGCTCTGTAAACTGGGGAGGCTTTTCCCAAGGTTTTAATTCATACTGTCCCCTCCACCCGGAGTTCCCACCTTGTCAGCTCCTCAGAGTTTCCTGATTCAAAGGCCTCTTTCTTCCGGTTAGAAGAGACCATTTGAAGGGAGTCAGAAGAGGTAGCCCCAGCCAGGAGCTAGAAACCCCGGTTTCTCACCGCTGACCTGCAGTCTGGGGCCAGGAGGTCTGGGGCCAACACTGCTCATTGACGGGCCTGGTTCCTCATCTGTAAACTGGAGTCTGAGGCGCTCATGATATCTACCCCCACCCTTCCCCAGATTCAGTTCCTCACGTCAGCCTCCATTTGTAAGCCTCGTCTCAGAGATTGTAAACAGAACCTCGCAGGGCTGGAAGTGGAGATCTTGTTCCCCTCCGGGGAGTGAGGTCAACCCAGAGACCCTCAAGGAGGCAGACAGACGTGTGGTCATGTGGGAGGAGCCTGGGTTCCAGTTGTGGATCCGCCTTTGATTTGCTGTATGACCTCAGGCAAATCTCTCACCCTCTCTGGGTCTCAGGGTTTCTAGCTATAACATGAAGGATCTCTAATGGTCCCTTCCTGCTCTAAAATCTTTAGATCCTGGGCTCTGGGTTCCAACGCCTGCCTAGCAGGAGAGACGGGTGGGAGGCTGGGAGGAAAGCTGGACATCTCAGAGGAGGGCTCCAGAATCTCCTCCCCCAGCCCTCGGAGACCCTGACCCACCTCATCCAAAGGGCAGCATGGGCTAGCCCCAAACCGGGACTGCTGGGCTTGGGGGAGCAGCAACCCCATCACAGACCTCCATGCAGTGGCTGATCCCCAGCAGCCAGAGAATGAGCAGGTTCATTGCCGTTGCAGCTGTAAAGCAACAGTGACATCTGAATGAAAGACACACAACAGAGACCCCGCCCCCACGCCGCGCCTTGGCACCAGGATTTATCGCTTTCGTTTTAATAAGTTAATTACTTAGACAGGTAGGTGTCCAAAAGCCATCCTTCTCAGCACAGGGCAATCGTGGGGTGACCAGGCTTTTCCAAGCAACCTCACGGTGAGCACAGGGGGAGGTGGGGCCAGACTGGCTTTAATTACTTGGGGTGTGCACTAATATCCCAAAGATGCTCCCCTTGGGGGACAGTGCTTTGCTGGGGCTGTGAAAATTACAGATCATCGCTGGGCGGCAGGCTGGATTTATAGCAGAGAAGCAGCCCTGCGCCTCTCCTGCTCCATTAGCACTTTCCACCTTGTTGTGTATGGATGGGGCGTATCTCCTCTGACGACAGGGACTCCTGGAGGACAAGGCTGTGCTGAGGCTGGGACCACTCCCATTCATTCATTCATTCAACTGATATTTATTGAGCACCTACTATATGGCAGGCACTGTGCTAGGCACTGAGGATAGGGCAGCGAACAAAACAGATGAAAATCCCTTTCCTTGCATTCTTACAGGGAGACAGATGATAAAAGAAATACATTGCTTGTTGTAGTTGTATTCTACTCCTGTGGCTTTGAACAAGGCACACTAATTATCTCACAGTTTCCATGGCTGAGGAGTCCAGGCGCAAGTGAGCTGAGTCCTCTGCTCAGTGTCTTGTGGCTGAATTCAAGGTTGTGGCCAGGCTATGTTCCCCTCTGGAGTTCAGGGTCCCCTTTCAAGATCATGCGGATGCTGGAGGAACTGAGTCTCTCCCTGGCTGCTGGTGGGGGGTACTCTTTGCTCTTAGAGGTCGCTCCCAGATCCTGGCCATGTGGCCCCCACCCTCTTCAAAGTCGGCAACTTCTCACACATAGAAACCCCCCCCCTCTGGCTCTGAATCGCCCTCACCAGGGGAAGCCCAGTCCCTTTGAAGGGCTCATCTAATCAGGTTAGGCCCGCCAGTCCACTCACATTGTTGCAGGAATGGCCACCCCCAAATGCAAGTTACAGTATGTCTCTTTCTTCTTCACAAGTGGCTTCCATGGATCATTACTTCTGCAATATATGCCATGTGGCCTCAATTCTAAGACACTGTCAATTGTGAGAAGCCCTACTGATTGAAAAAAAAATCAGCTTTCAGGGACTTTAAAGAAACCCTATATTACAAGTGCATTATCAATTGCAGGATACTCCCCATCTCATAAATATGGAAATATTCATCCTACAAGTGTAACTATTTTGGTGGGGAGGGGCTTAATGGTCAACACTTAGTTAACCTAAGATTCTGCCACTGCAGGACTTGTCAGAGCCTTGGAATGATCACATGTACTGTGCTTCTCCCAGAGGTTCTATTTTCCAACCATCTATTAGAATAAAATAGAATCCATCTATTTTCTATTTAACCTCTGATCCACTTGGTCTTTTCTTTTGGCAGAGCATCTCTTAGGACTGGTGTTCCCCCGGAAAACACTTCGGAAACTGATTATCAAATGTCTCAGCTAGATACTCAAGGCCCTTGTGGTCTGGCCCTGGGCCACCTTTCCTAATCCAGCCTCTGTTCTGGAGTTCTTACACTTCCCTCACGATATACTGCCTGTTCAGGTCCGGAACTTCTGCCCCTGTTATAATTTCAGGCAGCACGGCCCAACCTGACCTAATCCTTACCTATTCTTCACTCCATTAGCCAAATAATATTTATTGAGCCTCTAGAATGTACCAGGAACTCTTCCAGGCATAAGTGAGAGCATGGTGAACAAGACAGGCATGGCTCCTGGCCTTACGGAGTGTACAAACATTCACATACACACACTCATGAGCATGTACCTAACTGCAAATTGGCTTAGGTGCTACGAAGAATGAAAGTGGGGCACTATGAAAGAGCATAATGGGGACTTATTGTATTGAGAGCAGTCCTCTTTGAGCTGAGATATGGAGGATGAGTAGGAACCCATCAGGTGGAGAACTAGAACAGAGAGATTTGCAGGCAGAGGTTATGGTGTATGGGAAGGCTCTGAACTGGAAAAGAGCTGGCATATTTGAAAACCTGAGTAGAATTCAGCATGACTGGGTTATAGTGAGTAAGACCAAGAAAAGCTGGGTCCAGATCATTCTGGGCCTTGTGGGCCATGTTAAGGTTTTGGAGATTTATCCTTAGAGCAGTGGGCAGTCACTAAAAGGGTTTTATAGTCTGTTGCATGAAAAACATTTGCGGGGTGCAGGAGAGAGTGTGTGGAGATTCTAAGAAGCTACATCATTCTTTTGAAGTCAGAAAACCTAACCCAAAGTGGTTCAAGTAAAAACAGAATTTGTTAACAAGTGTAGTTGAAAGCCCAGGGATAGGGAAGGGATTCAGGCAAGGCTTGATCAAGGTTCAAACAAGGCTGCCATGACCCAGTTTCTTTCCTTCCACCTCTTGCCCCTTCTTCCTCTTGCTGGCTCTGTTTTCCCTAGGATCACACTGCATGGGGGCAAGATGGCAGGCCTAGCTCCAGTCCCCACATTTGCTCTTGTCCAGGCATAGCCAGGAAAGAGCGGAGTCTATCTCTGTCATAACACAATCGAGTCCTAGAATCGAGTCTCATGGGCTTTTATTGGTCTGACCTCAGTCTTGTGCCCAACACTGACCCTATCCCCATAGCCAGACGAATGGAAAGAGCAATTGGCCTGACCTCGGCCACATGCTGTACCCATGGAGCCAGGGATGGAGCCAGCTTACTTGGACCTATGTGCCTTGGAGGGGAAGAGGCACATCCCCCAGATGAAAACCAGGGTCGTCTATGAAAAATACCGTGAGAGGGAGCCAGGCGGCCTTACGTGACCTATATCTACTAGAGGAAATACTGTAGTGTTCAGGCAAGTGTGGAAGGTGCCAAGGGCCAGGGCAGCATCAGCAGAAGGGGGGAGAAGGGGGCAGATTTGACATATATTTTGATGGTAGGATCAACAGGCCTTGGTGACAGGTGGCATGTTGGTGATGAGTACCTCGGGTTTCTAGCTTAAACACCTAACTCAGGGGGCAGAGCCACTGAGTTAAGATGAGGAAGGTGGAAGGTGAAGCAAGGTTGCAGCCTCAGAAGGGAGATCTGTTGACACCTCTCTGTCCTTTGTGACCTTGTTCAGATGTCACGTCCTCTGTGATACCGTCCCAGATGCTCCCTGATCAGAATTCCTCCCTCTTTCCTCTACCCTGCCACCCTGGGGAACTTCTTTGCACTCTGCTGGTGTCCAACATCCTCACCCGTTGCGTCCCAGCTTATCCCTGCTCCAGACTGTGAGCGGTGAGCTGTGTGGGGACAGGGAGGGGGTCCTACTCATTGCAACCCCTCCTGCAGGCCTGGCATGAGGTAGATGCTCAGAAAACACCTGTTGAACTAAATCAAACCCTCAAGGGGAAGGGGACCTTCCTCGATGTCCCCTGAGGTCCCAAATCTGGAAGACTTTTTCAGAAACACACTCCCAATTACCCACGTGGCCCAACAGGTGAGCCAGGCGTCTGGTTTTTTTCCTCACAGGAAAGGCCATGCCTCCCTAGAGCCCCCGTTGATATAGAAAGACGTAGCTGCTTCTTTCCAATACCGCTTTACTAGCTTCTGCTTTCTTGGGCCATGCCGTTTCTTAAAGGAAGATGCAATAAAATCTATATCGTATTTCCAAACTATAACACAGTGATAGAATTTGTCGGGCCTCCTTCTGTCTCCGGGAGTGGAAGTCATTCTAACCTTCCAATAAAATGCCAACGCCCTAATTAAAGTCTCCAAGGTTGTGGTCTCTGGGCCCAACCCCCCTTCTCAGAGCAGCCTGTTTCCTTGCTTGGGACTGGGAGGTGGGAGAAGCTGCCACGTTAAGCTCCAGACCCTGAGGACCCACCCAGCCCCGGCCCAGGCCCCTCCCCCCGTGGAGCCTGCCGACCGCTCTGGGGCCTCTTTCTGCGTTCCCATCGCCCGGCCTCACTCTTCCAGGCGGGGCTAATCTAAGGCTAACTCTGGTTTTTATTTATTTTTTTTCCCATAACTTCTCTCCTAGAGTTTAGAAAGGAGGCGCTGGTGTGGGGTAAAGTGGGAATTTACTTAAAATTCCTTTTATAAGGAATCCAGCCTAAGGTAGAAAGCACCTCGGCCCTTCCCCTTCAAAAGATGGCAAACGTCAGAAGGAGCTTCAAGTGAGATTTTTCAGAACAGAAAATGTCAGAGTGAAAATAGCTGTGTTGCCAGTCTCCCCTCCTGCCTCTGCTCTGTGGAGCTTGTGCTCAGGCCCAGACGGAGGATGGTGGGAAGAGGAGGTTGGGTCCTCTCTTCCAGGGGGCCCACCGAGGAAGAATAGATAGGGCTGGCCTGGGCAAGAGGAAGGGAGATGTGGTGGCAAGAGCTTCTAGCAGGATTATTGTCAGCTGGACTCAAGAGAGTCCCAGGAGGTCCGCTACAGGGCTATGTCTTCCATAGCAGATTTGGATAGCCCCAATAGACAAATTGCAACAGGGTATGATTGAGGGAAGGGGAGCTGGAGTGGGCAGAAAATATGGCTCAGGAACAAGGAACATAAAACACCGTAAGGTTTTTATCCAACATTAAGCATAAATTGAGCCAACAGGATTGTGCAGCTATTAAAAGGCCAATGTGTTGTTAGGTTGCATTAACAGAAGTATGAGATTTGAAAGAGGGGAGGGGATTATCTCCTCCTGCTCCCATTGGAATAAACCTGGCAGTGTGTCCAGGTCTGACCCCTGCCAACTGTTCTATCACAAAAGGAAGACTGGTCTGTCCATAACCTCTTGGTCAGGTACATGAAGATGTGCACACACACTGGTACAGATCCTGATGAATGTTCAAATTGTCTGTTCTCTAACTTTACCTCTATCCACCACCCCACTTCCCATCTCTCCGCTTCTTTTTGGAGACTCTCCTGCAGATGGCATCTGGTTCCACTGTTGGCTGGGGTTTGGAGATTGGGAGGAGGAGCTCTCAAAGTCCTGAAGGGTGGTGGGGGAGGAGGGGTGGGAGATTTCCTCCATGTGGACTGGCTTCCACCTTCTGCTAGTCTTTCCTGTCACCCCGCTGAAAGAGCATTTACCTCCTTCTGCCTTGAGCTGGGTTGTTCTAGCTTCAGGATGTACTGGCCCAGGAAGGGGAGGGAGGTCAAGAAGACCTCCTCCAACCCAGCCTGGAGCTCTTCGGATGAGTGTGACAGGGGGGCCAGGGGCGCAAGCCTTAGCAAGTGGAGACGTGATGGGCCTGAGGCGGCTCTGTTCAGAGGCCAACAGAGGACAGGGGCAAGGGCTGTGGTAACCATCTGCAGCCAGCTGCAGGTCTGTCGGGCCCCTCTTATCATGCGGACTCAGGAGACAACACCAACTCCGAGGCAGGAGGAACCAAAGGATGATTCCAAGGCCACAGAAGGAAGAGTTTCCTAAGAGTCCAACCTAGTCCAAGAAAGGGCTACCTAAGAAATAATCCCCTTTGTGGGATGCATTCCAGGCACAGGATGGATGACCTTGATGGGGTCAAAAGAGGGGAACGAGGGTGAGGCTTGATTTCGACTTGTTCCAAACAGATTCTGGGACCTGTTCATTAAGCCATTAGCTCGTAGTTTCCCAAGCAGCACAATGAAGAGGTCAATTGGACCTCGGAGAATGTGTGCCATCCTGGCCCCGAGGCTGCCCAAGAGCCTCTGTGGAGGATCCTCAGGCACGTGTCCATACAGAGATAGCAATGATGGCCATCTCATCGAGGCATCTGAAGGCCAGAGGAAGAGATGCATGGTAAGTGCTGGGGACCGTGCCCAGCGTGCAACACGTGCTGCATCAATGTGAGCTACAATTATAATTATGTGAGCATCCAGTCGGCACCCCCCTCATGGCTGTAACTCTGTACCTGAGGCTCCCGGAACCCAAGAGAACTCTGGGCAGCAGGCAAGAAGGGAACTGAGGCTCGGGGAGATAGAGTATCTTAGCTGCAAGAAAGCCCACTCAGATAGTCACCCTGCTATTTCCAGGGCCACAAACCACCCCAGGAAGCCCCCGGGGACCAGAAGCAAACGAGGTTTCCTCCATCCTGAGCTGGGCATCTCAGGTGGGTGAGCCACCTCCAGGAAGTCTGCCAGGGCCTATGGGATTAGTGAGAGGAGGTACAGCCCACAGTACGGTGGCGGGGGAGCATTGGCACAGTTCTCCATAAGCCTGGGACCCCCTTTCCCACCCCACCTGGCAGCCGAGGCCTTGGGGACTGCATCTGCCTCAGTGCGCCACTCCCTCCTCAACCTCTGGTCACCAGGAACTGTCTGGTGCCTTTTCCACATGTGCTGGTTTCCTTCTCCCAGGACTTAGCTGAAGCTGTTTCATCACCAGGAATGCCTTTACCTGTCCCTGATTTTCCAAATCTTGTACACCCTGGTGAGTGCAGCCACACTGAGCTACATGTTCCCTCTGGGTCTCTATCTTCGCCCTCTGGGTAACAAGAGAGAGTTGGACTTGCTGATCTCGAAGGTTTTTTTCCAAGGCCCGATTTAAATGCCAACTTCTCAGGGAAGCCACCCAGATGGAAGGGGTCACCTGTCCTCTGAAACCCCACAGTGCGCTGTGCAAACCTCCTTATGGCACAGATCACTTACTACCCCGACTCACGGCCACATGGGTTCACATCTGATCTCCCCTTCCAGATGCTGTTTCTTGAGGGCAGGTGGGCTTCATGTTACAGTCATTTCTATTTCCCTTCAGTGGGGGGTGGATGGACAGGTAGATGGACTGATGGACAGGCAGAATTGGGCAACCTCCCAGGGCCATTTGTGTCTTCCAACAGATCCCTGGAGCCCAGAGGAAGACCCTTTGGCCCCCAAGGAATGAAGTGCTGATGGCAGAACCACAGCATCCTCAAGCAGAGGGTGAGATATCAGGGCAGAGGAGAAAGAGTTTCCAAAGGCAAACCACCTGGATCCGGTCCTCCTCGGCCTCTGCCCATCTCCTCCTCCTATCCCCCCGCCCCAGCTCAGCACCTTCTTGGGTCCCACGGCCACTTCACCTGCCAGCAAGGCTGCTCTGCTCTACATCATTAATGAGACCCCCCCCCATAGATCATTAGGTAGAGTGACCTGTCCACGGTCACACAGCTCAACCCTGCTGGCAAGAGGACCAGAACCCCAGAACATCTGGTGACCATCTTGGGTCCCCCACTGTCCATCACCATCCCTCTGGGTCCTCCAGGCCATCCCAACAATTGGTTGATTCAGAGGTGAGGGTGTCTGAAGCAGACATGGTGAGCTAAACCCTCCTCTCCCCCCAGATCCTCATCAAAGTCCCCACCACCACCCTCCCTCCCACCCCGGCTGGCTCTAGGATTTCAATCTGGAGCCCCAGAGGGAGAGGTTTGCTACGACTTTGCTGTTTCCACTCTCCCCTGTCCTGAGTCCGCAGCACGCCTTTCCCCAGCAAAGCCACTAAATCACTTTTATAGGATTTGAGGTTCTTTCTACCCGGCAAGTTTCCTGCCAATACAAAATGTCTTCCAGGATCTGGGGAAGACAGTTTGGCTTGAACGGCTGTTCATTAGAGGAAGATTAATGGGGCCACTGATCCCATTAATGTGTTATTGACCCTTCCCTTAATAAAATCGGCCAAACAGCTCAACCTCTGGCTCAAGGCAGAGTTTACTCAGAACTCAGGTCCCATTTGTGGGAAAAGCAAGCGCCATTGGCTCGGCCCCATCCACACTGCCTGAGGGGTAACAGATGAGCCCTTCTCCCATCTATGAGAGTGAAAACCCTCACTTCTGGTCCCACAGGCCAACCATATAATGGCTAACATCGATTGAGTGCTTCCTCTTTGCCAGGCACTCTCCTAAGCACTTTAGCAGGCGTGAATTCATTTAAACACCTTAGTCCCATTTTACGGAGAGGAAAACTGAGGTTTGGAGAGGTTTAAATAACCTTGCAGGAAGCTATAAATCCGGTACTCGAACCCAACAGCTAATAGTAAAAACAGCAGATACCGCCATCATGCCTACTGTCTAGCATCGTTCTAGATCAACACCGACCAATAGAAATATAATGCAAGCCATATATGTAAACTTTAGTTTTCTAGCACCCACATTCAAGACAGTAAAAAGAAAAGGTGAAATTTATGTTTTTACTTATTTTAAAGAGAGAGAGAGAGAGCAAGTGGGGGGAGGGACAGAGAGAGAGGGAGAGACAGAATCCAGAGCAGACACGCCGCTGAGGACTCACTCCCATGACCCATGAGCTTATGACCTGAGCCAAAATCACGAGTTGGACGCTTAACCAAACTGAGCCACCCAGCTGCCCCTGAAATTATTTTTAATATATTTAGCAAAGCCCAATATATCAAAAAAAAACACCAATATATCCACAATATTAGCATTTCAACATGTAATCAATATGAAAATTGTTAGATACTTCCCTATTTTCCTGGTCCTGAGCCTTCTAAATCTACCGGTTATTTTCCTCTTACAGCACATCTCAATTTGGATCAGCCACATTTCAAGTGCTCAATAGCCACACGTACCAAGGGGTTGCCCTATTCATGCAGGTCTCGATGCTTTATGTACATTCAGTCATTTCATCTTTGTTAACATCATGAAGTGGCTGCCCTTATTGTCATCGGCCCCTTTTAAACATGAAACACCTGGGACTCAGAGAGGGGAGGTGACTGCCCTAAGGTCACACAGCAGGCAGGTGGCAGGACTGGGAAGCCAGGTTGGCTGCAGAGCCTCTGCTTTTACCCGCGATGCTGCACGATAACATCCTACCAGGCAGGTGGGACAGTTCTCCTCACACTGGAGCCTATGGGGCTCCAGGACAGTCTCTAGCTCCCAAGGCATCTTCCTGTTCTAGGGCGCCAGGCCCCAAGGGGCCTTTAAGACACAAGGGCTATAGCCGCTGTCCCTGCTGAGCCCTGAAACAGCCTCCACGGTAAAATAGTACCTCCCGGAGAATTACAAGGACAACCACTTAGCGGGGGCTTACAATAGTTAGGGCCAGTACCAAGCATTTCACATTGGTTACTTCATTGATATCTCATGGCAACCCTGGGAGAGGGGTTGGTTATCCCCATTATACCCCAAGAACACTGAGGCTCAGAGAGATTAAGTATCTTATCCAAAGTCACACAGCAGTCAGTGGCTGAGCTGGGAGCAGTGAGACTCTAAATCCCAGGCCCTGACCCCTTAATAGAAAAGTAGCCCCCAAGAATGATCTGAGAGTACCCCTTCCAGCCAACCCCACTCTCCTGGGCTACGATCCCGGCTTTTTGCCTGGACAGTGGTACATTGTGCCCCTTCCATCACCTTCTGCAGGGACCATGCTCATCTCCATCACCTTCTGTCTCTGTCCTTGTTCTCCACCCCTGGCTGTCGCTGGCCCAGCCTGCATGGTCCCACTTCCCCTCCCTCCGTGTCCCTCTGTTTCCCTCTGCCCCCTGAAATTCTTCACTTTGTCCCCCACGTAAAGTCACACTATTAACCCCAAGGTTAAGAATTCCTCATTCTTCAGTAAAACAGAACAGATGCCCCTGAAAGCTGTTCTCAGGCCAACACTCCTCGTGAGCTTTCCTTTGTTCAGTCTGCCCCTCCCAGAGGCCCACTGGCAGGAAATGGAAGTTTAATATGGACAGAAATAAAGAATTAACTTCAATCAGAGTTGGTTGGTCCCATGGTGATCATCCGGCCCAGGCCCTTCATTTCACCTATGGGGAAGCTGAGCCACAGAGCGGTGGGTGACCCGAGATCGCACAACGGGGCTGAGGACTGGCACTCGGGGCCGTGGGTGACCCGAGATCGCACAACGGGGCTGAGGACTGGCACTCAGGGCTGTGGCTCTGACAGCAGCACTCCTCACCATGGGCCACGCTTCCTCTTCAGACGCTCGAAGTGGCTTAATTGGGAAGAGGGATCTGTTCGCTCTACCTTCAGACCCTCCCTCTAGGGAGAGGCACCAGGGCTCCAAGGTCTGGGCAAAGAATGTGCTCTCGAGCTTGGAGGCTCCCAGGGCGGGCGAGATAAAACCCAGGAAGGCAGCTGACCCTGCCCACCTTCCCCAGGGCTCCCCCCCGGCCCCCCCCGCCCGCCAGCCGCGTCACCTCCCCCACATTGAGGCACAGGGCGCAGGCACGGGGCCCACAGACAGACCAGCAACAGTCTTGGCCTTCCAACAGCCCAGGAGGTAGGGGTGGGGGCCATGCCCATTTCAGAGATGAGGCAACTGAGGCTCAGAAAGATGAATGGCCACACAGCTGGGCTGTTCCTAACCCCAAACCTGGGTTCCCGCCACTGCCCCAGATTAAGGACTAAGGACTCCCAGCCCAGTGCTCCCTCTACAAACCCATGCTGCCTCCATGAGGCTGACCTCCCACCACCCTGACGTGAGCTTTTTTATTGATGCCAGCTGCCGCCTGGGGCCCCGCTGAGCTGAGCCAGCAGCACAGCCAGCCTGCTCCACGGAATTCCGTGCCAATGAGGAGCGAGTGGGAACCATCACTGTATTTCATTCCCAGCCTGGAAACAGGCTCTGGGACGCCAAGCTTCAAGTAACTGAGTTGCCTCCCCCAAAGCTATCCCAGACCACCCCCCTTTTTTTAAAACCACTGAGCCTCCCACCACTGACAGGAGCCATCCATACACACTTCCAGAATTTTTCTAGGGACCCAAGGGTTCTGGATGGGAATTAGATGTGGCCCCTGAGCTCAGCGGGCTACCGAGAAGAGACCTGGGAATAGATCACTGAGGTAGCTGCCAAAGCCCTTGTTACCAAAGACTCCGTTCCCTCATCTTTAAAATGGGGACAAGAATGGTCAACGCCCCCATAGCACTGTTGTTAATGGATGATTTCTTAATTTATTCCACAAACCTTTTGATCTCCTACTCAGTGCCAGCCCAGATCCCGGATACTAAGGGCACAGGAAAATCAAGTCCTGTCCTGCCCTCATGGAGCCTTCACTCTGATAGGAGGGATGGACAACAGACAGCAAAGCCATACATAAAAAATACTATTGCAGAGACCATAACAATAAAGCAATGTAATGAGATAGAGAGAGACCAGAGGGGGTAGTCAGTAAATTATAGTCCTTATTGTTTTCATTACTATATTATTTGTTCATCTGAGTCTCAAGCCCAAGTGGGAGTCGTCAGGCAGATAAGCACAAGGGAAGAGAATTTCAGGTGGAGGAAACAGCATGCACAAAGGCAGGAAGGGCTTGAGGAGTTCCTGCAGCTGGTTTAGAGAGGCCACAGCGGGCATAAGATACACGGGGCCCCCAGCGAGGCTGGAGAGGTGGGCATTCTGGCCTTGAAGCGTTTTGGATGCAGGGCTCAGGATCTAGAACCTTATCCCCCAAGCATCATCAGGGAGCTATCGAAGGGCCCTCAACAAGGAGGTCCAATGCCGAGGCTGATGTGTCCAAAGGTCTGTTTTGGCTGCAGCACGGCAGGCCAGGGGTGGGAGGGGGCCTTCCCCGCAGAGGCCGTCAACACTCAGAGGCTGTGACACAACCCCACGGACATGCTGAGGCCTGGGAATGGGGGTGGCAGGGGGCAGGGAGGAAGAGGGGCCATGAGGAGAAGTGTTTGGAAGGCGGATGAGAACGAGGCTTGGTGACTGATGGGATGTGGGAGGCGAGCAATGGCTTGAGGACTATGAATAACAGCGTCTTCTCAAAGACTATGTGGTGTGCAGCCCACCGTGCCGGCAACACGGAACCCTGATGGAAAGCGGCTTTAGAAGCCGGGTGGAAGACCCTGGCTGCCCTGTGGGACACAGCATTTCCCACGTCTCCAAAAAGCGTGGCTTCTTGGACTCCAGGCCTTTGTGTGCGCTCCCTCTGCCTGGAGCGCTCCTTTGGACTGGCCTCAGTTCAATACCGACTCCTCCAGGAAGCCTTCCTTGGCTACCCCACAGAATCAGTCACTCCCTTCCATGGGTTTCATCAGTATCCAATTCACAGATGTGTTAGTCCTTCCCCCGGGTGGTGGGGGGGGGGGGCAGAGGCACCTTGTCCCTTTCTTGCTTTGTCTCCCCAAATAATCTACAAACTGCCCAAGGGCAGGAGTCCCCTCCCTTGTTATCCTAGTGCCCAGTACAGTGCCCGGCACTCAGAGGGCACTCCTCACACATTCGCTGAAGGAATGAGTGAAGGAGGGTGGGGCAGCCTGACAAGATCCAGGGGGAGAAAGTCGTGAGTCAGTCTGGGTTCCGCTGGGTTTGAGGAGCCCGAGGCACATCCATGTGGATGCACAAGGCAGCTGGACAGAAGGACTGGAAGCCCTGGGAGGGGATCTGCCAGGTCATCTACCCTCCTCCCCACCTCCTCACTGAGCCCCTGCCCGAGCCTCACCTGGGTCCCAACCCTGAGAGCCTGGAGGTCTCCTCTCTGTAGAGAGGAAGTGGGAGAGTGCTGGAATCTGGCCCAGTCCATCCTTCCCCTTGGAGAAGCTCCTCTGGGGGGCATTTAGGATTCAATTTCCATAAACAAATGAGGTTTGGGGTTAACTGCACCCTCATTTGCATGCGGAAGGATGTGGAGGGAATCCTTCCTTCCTCCCTGCTCAGCCTGGCAAGAAAAATGAGAGAAGACCCATTACCAGCAACCCACCCTCCACCACTCTTGGGGGAAAAAGAAATGACATTTTCCCTTTACATTGGAAATACTTAAAAGTCCCAAGAATAGATTTATAGGAATATTTTAACCTTTTCTTTGATCCTTGAAATGTCATTGTTCTGTAGGCTGAATCGCCAAATGTGACCTTTTCCAGTAGCCGTGGGGTGGGGGAACCCCTGCTGGCCCGTTGAAAGGAGCTTCAGAAGACCCCCCTGCAGCTTGCCCAGCACCCCACACCGGTTGGAGGATTGGTGAGTGGGAAAGACACGCAGGGGCTAGTGGAGAAGGCCAAGCAGCTTTCTCCTTACCTTATCAAAAAAGGATGAGTTAAATGTGGGCCCATCACTGGGTAACTCACTCTCTGGCCTTACGTGAGGTGTTTCCTGTCTTTGGGCCTCGGTTTCCTATACAGTGGGGAAAAATCGTGGTACTTACACCAGAGAGTTGTTGCAAACACTAAATAAGACAATGCACACTGTATTAGTGCTGACAGAATGACACTAAAAACTAGATGACCCCCAAATTCAGTAGTTGCCAACAAGCATTTACTATTCTTGGACTCCATGGGTCTGCAGGGTGATGGAGGTTCAGTGATCCAGATGGGGTTCTGCTGGGTGGCCCTGCTTCAGACTGTGGTTTGAACCCAGCTCTCCTCTATGTGTGTTCACTCTGAGGCCCACACTGAGGGGGCCTGCTCTCCTCCTGGTGGGTCCACTGCTGTGCCAGGGGACAAGTCGGAACACACGATGCCTTGTAAGGCCTTGGCTTGGAACAGAACCATAGTCTCTTCAGCCCAGCTCCTACTGGACAAACCAAATCACAAGACCAAGGCCAACAGAAGGCAGTGAGGGAACAGCACTGCCTCAAAGGAGAGGGGAGGGAGTATTTGATGAATGGTAATCCATTCTATCACAGCATGTAAAGCCCCTGGCACTGGGCCTGGCATGTGAGAGAAACTCAGAATATTAATTCCCTTTCATACCATGTTGCATTATCATTATATTTCACCACTCACATTAATTCATTATAATAGGATGAGTGTTTCTGGCTAAGAGTATATTCCTTATTGTCTAACATAAGTGGGCACTGAGGTATTACACATGAGTGGGTTCTCCACACAACAGAAATGTATACCTTTAATCCTTTTTATTTTAATTATTGTAATGGGAATGTTTCTACGGGTTGTTTCATACCTTCCCACCTTCCTAAACGAAGACTATCAAATGCCATTTATTGCATAAGGTTGATGCACGGGGACGGTTGGGATGAGCACCAGCAGAGAGCTAGGCCATGGAGATGTTTGGCCTGTTGGTTCCTCTGCTGGATGGCTGAATGGCCCACAGGGAGGGTTCTCCCACCTCTTCAACAGTGGTCCTCAGACATCAGTCCCCTGTGGGTCAGCTTCTCATCATCAGAAATGAAGGATCACAGACTGAGGCTAACTCCACCACACGTCCTGAGTCTTGGTGGCACTCACTGAAATCTTTGCTGATGGTGGCACCAGGGAAACCAACATGGTTACGCACTGTCGCAATGCTTCTAGTCGGAGCAGAGTTGCTAAAGCTTTGAGCATAATGAGAAGTTGGAGAACTTTGAAAAGTGGTTAATCTCGGAACATTTAAGTACATTTAAGAAGGAATCCTACCAAGCAGCCTGGGGTCCATCAAAGGTCAGGAGATGGACGAGAAATGTAGTGAGAATCTAGGACCTACAGAACCTCCCTCCAGCCCTCCCTGGGCTCTCATCCCACTTCCTCTCTGTGTGCTTCTTCCTCTCCTTCTCTGTGGATCTGTTAGTTTTCCTCTTTGATTCTCATCCTGTCTCCTTCCATCTTCCCTTTTCCTTTCCCCTACTGGCTACAATGTAGGGAGGAGGGAGTGTGAATGATCATTGTTCAAGCATATTTCAAAAATCACTTCATTTCTTCAAGTGTTATTATGCTTCTTAATCTTAAAAGTTGTTTCGGTTTCTAAGAACAAATGGCCACAAAATTCTACAAAATGAAGTCATATCATGCTTCTGTGAATGCTTGAATTCTTTTTGTCTTACAGAAAATCAGTGACTCTCCATTAAAAAACCACTGCCAACCCCACTGGAGACCAGGTTTGTGATCATAAAATTCTGCAGATCCCCGGGCTCAAGTGCCTGAGTAACGGCCCTCCCTGGAACTGTCCCGAGTGCTGAAATGGTGTCTGTTTCAGCCCACGTTTTGGGTTCCCTGTTCCTTCCCTTGAAACTCTGCCCTCCCCCACCCCAGCACATTTGTTTTTTTCTGCCTGGGTGTTCTAAGCCATTTCTAAGTGGGATGCCTGATGAGTGAGTCCCACGGCCTCCTCATTATAGCCATGACAGATGCCCGTCTGCTCAGCTGGCCAAGATTTTTTGGAAAGTGTTTAGGCCAAGAACATATCATAACAGTTGTCTGTGAAAATAACCTCCAGGCTATGACAATGAACCTTCTTTGCTGGGTCCCAAATTGGCCACACCAGAGGACTATAATTGCTAACTATGAACCCACCTCCTCCAGGCCCTGGCTTCAAGCCAAGATATCTGGGTTCAGCCCATGCTCACTACTTGCTAGTCATGGAGAATTGAGCAGCTACCTCCCCCTTTCCGGGCCTCAGTTTTCCCATCTGTGTGACACAACCTCTAAGACTCCAACCAACTCAGACACTCTGGGATTTCATGATTATGTGGCCCAGGAGGTGGTAAAGGGGAATGGAGGAGAAAGAACCCTCAGCAAAGAGTCAGGAGTCCTGGCTCCCAGTTCTGCCACCAGAAGCTGTCACCCTAGTCCAGATCCTTAACATCTCTGAGCCTCATCTATAAAGCTAGAATGATACCACTGTCTTTCCCATCTCCTGGTGTCATGGGAGGCTCAGGTAAGATGGGGAAGCACTTGGTAAAGTAGGGAGAACTACACGGCACTGGGGATAGTTTATGACAGAAGAGAATCAAACAGCTACACCCTTTAGTGGGGACTCGGGGCTCAGTGCCCCTGGGAAGCAAAGAACACAGTCGCTTTCCCTTCCTCATCCATGGTTTCCTAGCCTAAAGGAATTGATAAGCCAGGGTGATATCATTCTCCACTGCTGACTAAACGCCCCAATATCAGGTCTATTCGTTCCTTCATTCAATTGATAATCACTGAGAATCTTCCATGTGCTTAGCAGGGAATCAGAGGCAGACATGGCCCCTGCCCTCATGGACTGGAGGGGGTACTTAGCATGTGTCTCACTTAGCCTGGTGCTGGGCACATAAGTGCTCATTAATACAGTATGATAGGCGATCCTAGAGAATGCCCCAGTTCCTAAGGGAGTACATAGGAGGGGGCCATGGGGACCAGAGTATGATATCAGAGATAATTAGGAGTGAGCCAGAAGAAGACTGGAGAGCAAGTATTCCAGGCAAGGACTGCAGCAGGAGCCAATGGGCGGGGCAGGTGGTCGGGATGAAGGAAGACACCTCACCCCATTTGTGCCCTTCCTCCATCCCAGCACCTGCAAACCAGAACCTGGGGCCAAGTCTCAACAGAAATCTTCACTTGGAGGACAGGTAGACATAAGGTAGGACAGCTTCCTGCAGCCCCCTCTCCTGTTGCCCAGGGCTGCTGGGCACCAAGGTGGTCCAGGAAGCAAGAGGGAGGTTAACCCAGGTCTTACACAGGGAGGGGCTTAACCCCCATATTGTTAAAATCTGCCTTCAGCTGCTTCAGCATCATCATCATCATCATCATCACCACCACCATTATTGTTTACTGAGCCCTTACATAGCCCAGGAGCCTTGTTTTCACCTCTACAATCCTTACATCTATGAGGTGGGTATGCTTAGACCTATTTTAGAGATGAGGAAATTGAGGCTCAGAGAGCTCACATGGTTTGCTCAAGGACACACAGCTAGCCAGTGGCAGGCCTAGAGTCAGATTCTTGTTATGCTGTCAAGATAGCTGAGCTTCACTGAGCACCAACTCTGTGCCAGAGACCCTGCAAAACACTTTCAGTGTGCTGGCCCACTTAATCATCCCACAGCCCCATGAGCACTATTATTAGCCCCATTTTGTGGTTGAAGAAGCTGAGTCCAAAGAAGATAAGTAACCCAGCCAAGGTCACACAGCTAGATGGTTCCATCTAGGGGTGTCAAGATTTTCACCCAGGTCTGCCCAATCCCCCCCCATGCTGGAGGCCCCTTTCCTTCCACAAAGCCCAGGAGGCAGAGACAGGTGCCTCCTCCCCCTCCTTCTCAGTGCTGGCTTCGTTCACTCAAGCCTCACAGTGGCAGCAGCCCCAGGGTATCAGGATGGCACAGTGGCACGCCTGGGGCAGGGTGAGGAGCCGTGGCCAGGATGACCTTGAAGTCCCATTGTCCCACCAGGCAGTAAATATCCACATGCTAAATGTTTAAGCTCCTCCAGAAAAAGCCACATCAGAGGGGCTTCTTTGTCTCAGGCTGGAAAGCACCACTGGGCAGATTTATTCCTGCAAGAGGTCAGACAGCCACTGTATTTCACCACTGGGCCAACAGGGGCCCTCATTCTCTGGAATTATACTTCTATCAAATATGCATTTGTCTGGTTTATAGGTTACTGAAAACTTGGGCCCACCGGATCCTGCCAGCCACATGCTTGCCTGGTTTTGTCGATGCCCAACTTCCACTCTCTGCTCACAGTCCACTCTGTGGCAGGATATCACCTCATTTGTCCCCCCATGGGGAAAGGCCCTGAGCTCTCGGGTCTATTCCTTCACCAGGCCAACCCTGACTGGAAGCCACAACAGTGGGAGAAAACTGCTATTTCCCAAAAGCAGAGGAACCTGCAATAGATGCTATTGGTACCCCCTACCCCGCCCCAGGTGTTGGATGTTCATACCTGCACCCTTCTCTGAAGGATTGCCCTGGGCTATGCAAGCTGCCTCCCTCCACCCCAGAGGAAGCCCATAGCCAATGACCAGGGAAGCCCTTTTGCCACTAAATGGGACAGACTCTGTAACACAATTCCCACTCCAGAGCTCCCAGTGGGATCAGACTGCAACTTCTCCCGAAACCATATCTCTGCCTGGCTTCTTCTGTCCTATCTTGCTTCTCTCCCTTCCTTACAAGTATCTCCTCAGAGCCCTCCTTCAATAAAACACATGCATAAGAATCTCCATCTCAGGCTCTAGTTCTAGGGAACCCACCCAAAGACAGGACCTTAAGCCCCGTGGCCCCTTACATTGCAACTTGGAACTGATCTCCTGAAAACCTTCTCACTTGCTGCAGGAAAAATGGAAGGACTCTCACCAATTAGACTGTGGGGAAATTCTGCCCCTCAAGTCTGCAAAAGGCAGCAAGACAGACCACCCCCACCTCACTGTCCATTTTAGACAAGGAAACAAAGGTGGAGTGACTTATCCAAGGTCATGTAGCTAGCCTAAGGGAGAGCCAGGAATCAAATCCAAAACCTAGGTTTTCCCTGGGAGGGGTCTCTGAATATCCTGAAAGAATGCCCTGAGCCACACTCTGCCCATCTCACCTTTCAAGGTGTTATTAAAATGCCACCTCATCCAGGCAGCCTTCCCTGCTTACCTATCAGAATTCGTTATGTTTCCTTCTGGATACATCACATGTGCTTTGACCTAGCCCCAATTTCATTCCACCCTTGGTGAGATTAAGGAGTTTCTCCACTTTCTCCCCAACTACATGGGAATCCCTTGAGCCCTAAACCACACACATTAATTTAGGGCCACAGAGGGACCAGGAAGATCGTTTTCCTTAAGAAAGACAAACCCAGGGCTTCCAAGGACAGGCTGGAAGAAATTCTCCCCATGGAGGTGAGCCCCACCTGAGACGTTGCTCTGCCCCATGTTGCACCTTCTCTTTGAGGACACTGTCTGGTCACTGTTGCCATTGCCAGGCTGACCTCGAGGGATGCTCATGTCTCCTAGCACTTTGGACCAATGATGGGCAAATACCCCTCCCACGCCTCCTGGCACCTAAGAGCTGAGACTTCCACACTTGAGGTCAGGTATGGCACCTAGAAAACAAACACAAAGAGGATGTTAACCTGCATCATTTCCTCCTACTCTTCAGGCATGGGAGCATCACCACCCTCAGAATTATGTTGTGTCTGCACACCACCCACGTCATTATTTACTTAATATGTTTCTTTACATTGACTGGCTTCTTTTTAATGCAGATCTAAAAAGAGCCTTTTCTCTCCTGCATGGGAAATCCAGAATCGCTGTCCACAAATATAACGATAGAGCTACAAATACAGTGACAGCAAGGCAATGGCCTTAAAGCCGCCATGGGCTGGGAAGTCCTCGAGCTGGAGCTCTGCTCTCTCTGTTAAAGCGGGAGATGGATAAGGGCTAGGGTGTCATGAATGACACACCAGCCCCCAGGAGACCTTCTCCCGCCAGGATCAACCTTGAAAATGATTTCAAAAGAGAGTCATCGTCTCATTCATGATTCAGGGAGACTCGATGCCAGGTCTGTGAGCACGCGAAGCCTTCCAGGGAACCCACACTTTGGGAAACATTGATTCCAAGGATGTGGTTTACAGGGTCTGGGTCTAGCTTATTCACTGTCAGCCTGCAGCTCACTGAGAAGGTCCCTCTCCCCTCCTGGAGGACAGCCGTGTGCCTCGCTCATCCCTGATCTCTGCTTGGGAGACAGTGGGCGCTCGGGAATGCCCGTGGAGTAGGGTGAGGCTGAGGGGGATGTGGGGGCAGGGAGAGGAGGAAGATATTGAACAGCCTGGCATCTGGCTTGAATCTGTGAATTTCTAGTACAACAAAAGCTGATTCTTATTTCTTTTTCTTTTTTTTTTTTTTTAGAAAGTAAAGTGGGCTTTCTTTGTGTTTGAATGGAAAGCACATACCCTCAGCACCCTATTGTGGAAAAAATCAGGCTTTATTGTAAAAACAATTGTGCCAAATTTAAAGCAGGGATTAAAATTGAGACATGTTAAGTGTGGTCGTTAATACATCAGGCTTTTTCTTCCAATCGGGAAGGAAGCTATTCTGGTCTGCCCTCTGCTTGCCTTCCCTGGGCTGAGGAGACAGAGAGGGAAGGGGGAGGGGTGCTCAACAAGGCCGATGGGGTCTCCGAATCCCGGGAACCAGAGCATGCTGGGCATGACATGAAAAACATGGGAACCCGACTTGCAAACAGAAAAAGAAGACGTATGGCCTGATGAAGGATCTTTCTTATTCTTATCTGTAAAAATGTTTATAGACAAAGGCTCCACAAATTTATAAATTTGAAATCACCTATTGTTATGGATTTAGAAAAATTTCTTCTATTTAAAATGAATACATCAAGTTGGGGCACCCCTGGAACAGGGCCGGCCAGCTTAGATACCACCTGCCCCCCCACCCCCAACTTTGTCTGGTTTTTCTTCTCCAACCAGTCATGAAGGTGCCGCAGTCCCAGCCATGGCTCTCCAGCATCTATTATCTCTGAAATCCTCACATGAGCCCTCTGAGGTTGAGTTCATCATCCCCATTTTATAGGGGCACAGAGAGGATAGGTCAGCTGCCCAACATCACAGAGCAAAGAAGCAGTGGAAACAGGACTTGAACCCAGATGTGATTCCAAAGCCCGCATTCCTAATGAGACATTCCCCTGCCTCCCAGGACGTAGGTCCGGGAGAGAAGGCCAGAACTTTGGTGCCCAGGACTGGGGGAAGGCACTGAAGGGGAAAGGGAATGAAGAAAACTTACAAGTTTGAGTATGTCTCGTGTCTTAAGCCAGTCCTAAGTGCTAGAAATTCTAAAGTAAAAATGTAGCCCTTTCTACCAGAAACACTCAGACCTCTTCAGAAAGGTTGGAACTAATTTCTAAAGCCATGTGAGGCCACGTGTTACATCCTCAGAGTTAGGGGGGACCTATCCTCCAGAAGGAAGGAAAGAAAGGAAGAAAACAGGATGGGGGCTTATCAAAAAGGCGTAGGAGTCCACTTCAAAGAGATCCCAATGACCCACGCTGGAACAAATTGAGCAAAATGATAAATCACAATAGCATCAGATTCTAACCCAAAGAAAAAGCACCTACCCACAAGTCCATACAGATATAAATAAATAGGGAAAGATACATCTCTGCCTCACAGAAGAATTCTGAGTAATACGTGTAGAAGGAATGAAGGAAATGGAAGAGTGCAGTAAATTGTCACAGGCAAGATCCATCCACAGATGCTAAAATTAGCAGGCGAAAGTTTAAGCAGAAACAGGGTATGGGCATAAGTCTCAAAGTATCTCTTCTCAAATAAGTAATTATAAAGAGAAAAATAGTAAGTTTAGCATGGAGAATCTTAGCAGACACCTTAACCAAGTGTTGAACATACCTGGTTACCACTGCCTCCCTGGTTATAAATCACCCCCACACGCCAAGGTCATGTTCCCCCCCGCCCTGCCATGTGATCACTGGGGAAGCATATCCTTCTGTGGCATCCCTTCCAGCAAGGCATAACCTTGGTATAATCACGAGAAAACAGGAGACAAACACACATTGAAGAATATTCACAAAATAGCTGACCAATGTCAAGGTCATAAGGGACGATGAAAGACAGGAAATGTCACAGATCAGAGATAAGGAGGCATGACAACTAAGCACAGTGTGAACCGGGAAAAGTGTATTAGTGGAAAAACCCGTCAAATCCAAATAAGTTCAGAAATTTATCGAATAATATTGTAATGAGATAAGCCTCTTCACTGTGATAAGTATTCTATGATTGTGTGAGATACTCATAAGGAGGAACTGGGTGAAGGGCATATGGGAACTCTTTGTACTACTTTTTTTAAAGATTTTATTTATATATTTGAGAGAGAGAGAAAGAATGAGAGAGAGACAGAGCCTGAGAGGAGGGAGGGTCAGAGGGAGAAGCAGACTCCTCGCTGAGCAGGGAGCCCGACGCGGAACTCGGTCCCGGGACTCTAGGATCATGACCTGAGCCGAAGGCAGTCGCCTAACCAACTGAGCCACCCAAGCGCCTCTCTTCGTACTACTTTTACAACTGTTCTGGAAGACTAAAATTATCTCCAAAAAAAATTTTTTTAATGATATGGTGGGCTAAATAATGGTCCCCCCAAAGATATCCATGTCCTCGTCCCTGGAACCTGTGAATATTACTCTATATGGAGAAAAAAAGGAAAAAGGACTTTGTAAATATGACTAAGTATCTTGACTTGGGGAACTGATCTTAGATTATCCAGGTGGGCTGTCAGTGAAATCACATGTATCCTTATAAGATGGAGTCAGAGGGAGATGTGACAGAAGAGGAGGAGGCCAGGTGCCATAGAGGCAGAAATTGGAGAGATGCAGCCACAAGCCAAGGAAGGCCGGCAGCCCTTCCAGAAGTTGGAAGTAGCAAGGACCGGATTCTTCCCCTGGAGCCTCCAGAAGGAGCACAGCCCTGCTGACACCTTGATGTCTGCCAGTGATACTGATTTTGGACCTCTGGCCTCCAAACTCATGAGAGAATAAATCTGTATTGGTATAAAACACCAAGCTTGCAGTAATTTGTTACAGAAGCAATAAAAAAAAAAAAAAACTAATAAAATGGTTTCAAAAAATTGATGAGGTTGGCCTACACACTGCCCAAGCCTCCTGGCAGCTGTGACCTTGTGGAGGCTTCAGTCCTGCATGGTCGGATGGTATGACCCGTGAGCCCCCGAGAGAGTCCCTGTGCACCCGCACCAGAGCCTGCTGGGAGCCGCCGATCTGATGCAGCTCTGGGGGAGGCTGTGTTTCTCCTGCTCAGCCGGCTCAATACTGCCTCAAAGTCTCCTCCCTAACATCCTTTGGGGCTGTCCAGCCTGAGATCAAAGGGCAGAGCCATGCTCCACTTACTCTCCCAAAAATGGGAGCTAAGTTGTCCACCGGCTGAGGGCCCCAGAGGCTAGTCCCAAAAATAACAGAAACAATAATTACAGTTCTCCTTTATTGAGGGCCTATTATATGACAGCCTTATTACTGAGCATTTTCCATGCACCGGCTCACTCAGTCCCCATAATCACCCCACGGGTGGCTCAGAGAGGTTATGGGGCATGCTCAAGGTCACACAGCTATCCAGCAGCTGGCTCAGAGTTCCAACCCAGGTGTCTATGATTCAAAAAGCCCATGTCCCCAACAATCAAGTCACCCTGCCCACCCAGCATCTACTACCCCCACCTCCTCAGTTGTGCCCTCTCCCTGGCGAGCCTCAGCTCCAAAGGGAAATCCAGAGTTGCCCTTCCTGGGCCCCTTGACTGCAAAGCATCCAGGCTTCAGCTGCCTTTGAGAACACAGACGGATTTGTGGGTCAGAAAAAATCCTCAGCCTTGACACCAACTAAGGAAGTTTTGAGAACTTCTCACTTCCCCCAGGTGTGTTACTAGCCCCATTCCTTATCCCCAGGCATTTGGAGATGACTGGCAACATCCAATACAGCTGCTGCAGTCTGCAGAGAGGGGGGACCAGGGGCAGACATGGGGCTCCAGGATGAGCAAAGGACGGCTCCAGATCAGTTTGGACTGCAGAGGCAGGCCCATGAGCTGGGCCATCCATCAGCGAGAAATTCCCCTTCCGTAAGGAGGGGAGTCCAGGCATTCTGCCAAAGTGGGTCTGGGAATTAGGAGTCACAGCTCCCTTATTGGGGTGGGGAAAGGAAAGAGGAGCCACTCTACCATCTCTTTGGCCAGCCCAGGAGCCTTAGACCCCAGGAAAGCAAAGCTCCTCCGGGGGCCAGACTCTCAGGGCAATTTCTAGAGCCTTTAGGGCCAAACGGTCCACTGGGGCCCGAATCCGTTTCAGACTATGTAGGACTCCCTCTACACCATCAACTTCAACACTGTGATTTCACAGATTCCGACCACCTTTCATCCAGGACCTGGGTTTTCCTCATCCACACCCAGGTCGCTCCCGTGGCTGATGAGGTTAGGACTGGGGCCACACAGCACCCCTCCCTGAGGGCCTGCTGAATGCCTCGACCTTACAACAAGCAGCCACAGAGCTAACGTGGGCCCCTGTGTGCCCAGACAGAGCCGGGCACTGTCCTACGCATCAGGCGTGTTCCCCACAATACAGAAACTGAGGCTCAGGTGAAGTAAGCTGAAACTGGGAGCAACCCTGAAGTTCCCCCAAATAAATAATAATAGTAATAGCTGGACTTACATATTGCTTCCTATGTGTCAAGTACCATTTAATCCAGATATCACCTCTAGGAGGAAGGGGCTACTGTTCATCCTAGTTTACAGGTGGGCTGCAGCACAGAGAAGTAAAGAGGCTTGGTCAAGGTCAAGCGGCCAGTAAGTGCCTTCAAGTGCAGGGCAGAGCTGCAAATGACTCTCAGCCTCTGTGTTCCCCACCCACATTGCCTAGATACTGCTCACCTGTTCCCAGATGTTACTAAGCCCTGTGTATTTGGCTGCCCCCACTATGGAGGCCAAAGCACCTTGAGCATCCTTCTTCTTAGCACCTGCTATGGGGCAAGTGTGCGTGAACACAGCTTCCTCCCAACTACCCAGAAAGCCTCTGGCGGGAGAAAGCAGGTCATGGTCACACCCACATCCCACCACCCAGCCCGGGGCCAGGCACAAGGGAAGTGCTCGGTGACCATACTGTTGAATAAATTAAAGTCTAAGTGATTAAAAGAAGGGATTAATAAAGTGCCTCTTTCTGGGAAGAGAGGCAGCCCACCCATACCAGCCTCTCTGTTCTGGCTACCCGAGTTACTCCATTTCCACCCCTTAATAGGATGCCCAGCTCGGCCTGAGCCACTCCTGGCTCAGGCTCCTGCTCGGGTTTGTCTCTGCAGTGGGGACTGCAAAGTCATATTGGATTAAGACCTGCTCCAGCTGTCACCCGTGGTGGAAAGCTCGCCTATCATGCAGCCCAGAAGGGCTGTGGTATCTAATGGAGATTTGCTAATAAGATCTGAGTTGGTGAGCTTTGCATCCTATTAACAAGGGGGGAATGCAGGCCTGTCTGTCTGCTGGAAAATTGCAAACACAATAGAAAAGTCGCTTATGAATATTAATGGGGCTGGAAACAATGCCGAGAGAAATTTTTGATGTGATTGGGAAGCTGAGAGGGGGCCGTGGGGCTGGAGCGGCCTCCCCTCCCTCCTGCTCCTGCCTGCCCCTCCAGAGCTGCCTGGGAGTGAGAGGTCTGCATGGCTGTCACAGCTAGATCGAAAGTGATCAGTGTGATGACCGAGGAGGGAGAAGTGAGCCCGAGTTCTGGGCTCCGACTCCCTTCCCTAGATAATGTGCCGACCAGTCCAATATCAGTTTGAAAAGGGACAGGGCGGGATGTCTGAGAAGGAACTTGGGCGCCCCCTCTTCTACTCCTGGACTTCTCAGGTGAGAGAAGCATCCCTCTTGGACTCTCTCCTGAACCAACACTTGTCTAGGGCAGCTTCCAACATGGAAGACAGTGGGCTCTGGAATTCCCAGAGAGACCAGCGTCAACAGTCAACCACGAGCTGACTTAGCATGTGCTAGAGAATGTTCAAATCCAAAAAGCCTCAGTGAGCACCCCTACCACCCACCTGCAGTTCCAAAACTATGCACTGGAGAACACTCGGGTGCCCCCTTGGGACAGTAGAGAGGCCAAGAAGGCTGGGCGGATTCAAGCCTGCAATCCAGATCTCCTGACCCCACCAGTGCCCAATCCAAAGCTTCGATAATGATAAATAAGACAAATTCTTTGCCCTGCTAGGAACTCTCAGTCAGATGCGGAAGGCAGACGTTCAGTCTCATGCACTTCTCATTACAGATCCCCTTCAGATGACTATGGCCATGTATTTTTTATCCTACTAGTCAATAAAGAAAAGGCACAAACCCCAACAGGAAAAGGGATAACAGTCAGAGCAGACGGCCTGCAGGATCCGAGCGAGCATGGAGGGACACAGTACAGTGCACGGGCTGGCTATGCACACTGAAGTCAGAGGCCCTTTTGTTCAACGCCAGCTACAAAGCACAGCCTTTTCTCCACCAGCTGGGCAATCTCAGGGAGTGACGAGCCCCTCAGAGCTCCACCGTTTCCTCTTCTGTAACCTGGCGACAGAATACCTACCTCTTGGGATTATGAAATAAAATCATGCATGCCCAGTGTGCAGACCACTCTGGCATACAGGAGGCACCCAATACATCTCTAGTTTTTTCCTTTCTTGATTTTCCTTTGTGGGGTGGGGTCTGTCCAGCAACCACTCACCCCTCCCTCTGAACGGCTCCCCCTCAGCTTTCAGACCCTCTGCTTCCGCAGGAGTTGACCCCACCCCCTGGGGGGTGGGCCTGTGAGCAAGGCCTTGGCCAATCAGAGTGTGATATCACCTGGCCACACAGTGATTGGTTCAGGGCTGGGAGTGTGTTCTGACTGGGCTAATCAAGCCAAACGGATTCAACTTTGGGACTTCGGTTGGTATTTTGGGTTGGTATTTTCGGGAGAGTCTTGCTCCTACTGATAAGGTTGCTGAGAGGGGTGGGTATTGCACCAATTGCTGCGGGCAGCCATCTTGTCCCAGGAGATGGGTGGCCACTGAAGAAGACACCCTTCTAGGAGAAAACTCAGCTGGGAAATGGGTAAAAAAAGATTTCTGAAGGCATCATTTGAGCCCCTCAATACAGCTGTGCCTGAACCTAGAACTACTTCCCAGATTTTGTTGTTACATAAGCCGAAATATTCCTTTTTTCTTCAAGCCACGTGGGTTTGTGTCCCTTGCAACTGAATGACTTTGAACTGACCCTTCCATCTACACGGAGTTGGGACGACTTCCCAACTTGAACGTGAAACTTAACAAACATCCCTTTCCCTCCTTCCTCACTTCCACCATCTACCCAACTACAGGATCCACTTGCCTGGAAAGCCTCAGGATTTGGGAAACATCAGGCTCTGTTTCCAAGATGCATTCAACATCTGTCCCCAAGTTCCAGCCTGGTGTTCAGCGCCGTCTACTTCTCAGCATGTAGCAGAGGTGCAGACACTCCCGGCTCTGGAGAGGGAGGTCCCAAACTGATGGCCCACAGCCAGATCCAACCCGCAACATATTTAATTTCCCCAGTCTGTGTTTAATGTTTTTTTTTTTTTAATTCAAATGTTTTTAGGTGAGAAATTCATCTTCTGGCTTACCAAGGGCCCATGATTCTGTTTTTTCTACACCTCTGAAGCTCCACACATTTATTTTTTTTAAGATTTTATTTATTCATCTGAGACACAGAGATACTGAGAGAGAGAGAGAAAGCATGAGCAGGGAGAGAGGCAGAGGGAGAGGGAGGAGCAGGCTCCTCACTGAGCCAGGAGCCCGATGTGGGGCTCGATCCCAGGACCCTGGGATCATGACCTGAGCCGAAGGCAGACGCTTAACCATCTGAGCCACCCAGGCACCGCGAAGCTCCACACATTTATATTACATGTGGGACCCCCAAAGGCTTTTGAGCCTACAACCCCTGGTTGAGACCCTCCGGCTGCCTTTCCTGCAGAGGGACTGGTTGATACGGTTGGTGGTTTCCGGTTTACCGGGTTACATGGGAGAAACTGGGGGGGAAGCCAGTAATTATCATTCATATCCTTAAGCTCCCAGTGGGGTATGTTACCTCCGCTGCCCCTTCTTGCCCTAACATGCTACAGAACCGGACCAGAGCTGTGCCCAGACCCTCTGTGGGCCTGCCGGGCACTGGTCTTTATGAATTCCAGGGGTCCTCCCTCCTCTTACTCACCTGTTCTCCTTTAGGTACTGGGCCACCCCTCCCTGCCCCAGACCAAGGGAGGAAGGGCTCCAGGCAGTGGGGGGCCCTGCAGTCTTCTCTGCTAGTTTGCATTGTATTTGTGGGATAATTACTAATGACACAGATCATTTTTATTTGCTGAGTTGTCTGCATTAAAATGATAGATTTTTTTTTATTAAAAACATCTGACGGAGCTGCCATCACAGTAGGAGAAGGATAATTTTCCGTTTAGTTTAAGAGCAGATGGTTACCAAAATGTTCAATGTAAATAAATTGAGACTCAGCCCAAGCGTTGGGTAAACATACTGGAAATTTCTGGCCTGCTTCAAGTCTCCTGCCCTCTCTGGCTCTCCCAGCCCCTCCTTCAGGCCTGAACCTAGCCCCACCCTACCATAAAGAGAACTCTCCCCCAAACCACCTGGAAAAATCTAGGACTCCAGTTGTGGTGGGCTGAAAGACAAGTTAACAGTCTGCTCGGACCCACCGCAGAACTCCAGGTGCCGCTGATGTTGTTCCCAGAAGCTAAAGCTTAGGAGATCAAGAAGCAGGTGGAGAGAGGTGAAGACTATCCCATGCCATAGAGCAGTGGTCTGGGTGGGAGTCAGCAGGGCCAGGCCTTGGAAAGTTCCCTCCCCTCTCTGCACCTCAGCCTTCCATCTGAGTAGTGAGGGCCTTGGACCAGCCACAGCTCCCAAAATGGGTGAAGGGGGGAGAGAGGAGGGAGTTTCAAATAAATAAATAAATAAATAAATAAAGTTTTTGCAACCAAAGTGATTGGGACCATCAAGTTAAACAGAATTCTTTATTGCAGGAGTCCTCAAAACATTAGCTATGTTAGCATGGATTGTATTTCTCCAAAGATGGCAATAATACACAGTAGGCTTAGTGTCCGTGGAGACTTTTTCTCCAAGGGGCATTGTATAGTTTGGGAAACACTGGAGGTGAGGGTGTTTTAAGGGCTCGCTCTGCTCCAGCGTTCTCTGCTCCATGAACGAGTGTTATCTGAAGACAGTCCCCTGCTCACTGAGTCAGCCCACAAGTCTTCCAGGACCACTGACCACGCACATCTGTGCCACTGAGCTGCTGCCTGAGTATACAGAGGTGCACGCAACGTGGATGCTGAGTGTGCCCACCCCACGCCCTCCGTTCCCACTCATCTCTACCTATTTATTCCCACCTCACCTTGCCTGCATGCGTTTTCCAGTTTTGGGTGCACATTCCTCCTCCCCCTCCCCACCAGGGACCAGCGTTAACACCCCAGAAGTAACCCTCAACTAACAAGGCATGAGCTGCCTTGCCCTTTAGGGAGAAAATTCAGAGGTGTGTTCCACAAACTCTCAGAGGCTCCCCAAGGAGACTGATTTCTAGCTGTCCACAGCAGTAACCCCCTGACTAGCAGATCCTTTGCTGACTTTCCTCCCTTCCCCGCTCCTTCACAGTACAGTCATTCTGGGCTCACCTCCCAAATAAAATATTTGCACAAAAGTCCTTGTCTCAGCTCTGCTTTGGGGGAAACCCAAGCTAAGACAGCCCCTACTTTCATAGATCTCACAGGCTGGTGGCAGAGGCAGCAAGAAATGAACACTTGAGTACATGAATGTATGATCCCAAATTGTAATTCCAGATAAGAAGTGGAAAAACAGTGGAGCAGCACAATGTGAGGTGAGGAGAGCTAATTCAGGGAGGTTTTACTGATGCTCACTTTGGCCCAGCCGCTGGGGATTTAAGACTCAGCAACTCAGTTTCATGAAGTTGAAACTTCACACATTTAAATTCTAATGCACTGCGAAAGAAGCAATAATAGAGGAGGATGGCACCGGAGAACAGAGGAAGGATCACCATTCTGGGACGTGGGATAGCCTGTTGCCTGAGACTTTATCCCACCCCAAGGAAAATCTAAGGACTTCATTCATACTAACATGTAAAAGACTAATAGCCTCTGGGATATTTAACTTTCTGCAAGGATGTGTGGCTTTCTCTGCATTGGTCCTTGAAGAGAGCTAGAATTTTCCTCCCATGGGATCTCTCCTATGTCTTTCAAGGTATTTTATGTTGGCCCTTGTCTGCTTCGCCAGTGTGGATGTCCTGTCTTTTTCCCGCCGACTCCTGCTGGGATGGATTTATGGAGTTAGAGGAAGCTGCCTCTCTTAGCCTGGAGTTTCAGGCCCCTGGCTCTGCGGAAAGAGGGATGTATGAACTCTACCTGTTCATGCCCTGAAACACTGAGCATGGCTTCCCCAAGAACTGAAGAGTAGATCAGGGGTGGTTTTCCATCTGTAAGTTGGGTCTCTCTTTGGAAAATTGGAAGGGGAAGGGAACCAAGGGCAGGACTAGGGTCCAAATGAGAAACTGGGCTTGCAGACAGAAACACTGAGAGACAAAGAGGAAGAGAGGAAAAGGAATGACTCTCTGAAATGGGTGTGCTCAGATGGGATTAACTATGAATTGTGCTTATTTCTCAGTGATTTTCTGTTTTCCAAATTTTCTTCATTGAGCATGTGTCCATGTTCCTTAAACAAATGTACTGCGGCTCCTGGGTGGCTCAGTTGGTTAAGCGTCTGCCTTCAGTTTGGGTCATGATCCCGGAGTCCTGGGATTGAGCCCCACATCGGGCTCTCTGCTTGTGGGGAGTCTGCTTCTCCCTCTCCCTCTGCCACTCCCCCTACTTGTGTGCACGCTCTCTCTCTCTGTGTCAACAAATAAAATCTTTAAAAAACAAACAAACAAATGTACTATTTCAGACAGACTCCACTGGCCTGGTGCAGTTCAAGGTACTCAATAGCATTTCAGTAAATACTCAATAAAGGCACATTGATCTTTTTTTGAAAATGGGGGTCGAAGTGCACCCAGGCTCTCGGCTCCTGTGTAGGCCCCTGGGTTTTGGAAGGTCAAAGTTGGGCAGAGCAGGCAGGGAGGAGTCTGTGAGGGTACCTGTCCCTAGAGCTACCATACTTTTTCAGATGCAAAACCTGTGGTTTCTGCAAACCAAACTGTCCACAGAGGCCCAGAGAAGAGGAGAGTAGTTCTGGGTAAATTTGAGGAGGGGAGAGGAAGTAGGGGTGCCCCCATGTCCTGAGACCCGTCCGGGCGTTCTTTGACCGCCAGTGTGAAAATTGTAATCTTGCTCCCACCCTCTCCCCCAAGCAAACATTTTTCGAATTTGGACATGGGAGGCTCAGACTGAAACAATGGGGTCAAGATCACACAATCAACTGGCGGCCAAACCAGATTACAGCCAGAACCTGCCCCAGAATGACCTCTCCTTGGCTTTGACTGACCTGACTGTCCATTCCGAACAAATTGTTGTGGCCATGGGAGGGGATCCCCTGATTGTCTGAAGTCCATCAGGGCCCACCCTTGAAGCTAGAGGAGAGGTGACCGAGCCAGGACTATGGTCCTGGAAGCTCCTATTAGCTCTATTGGACCAATGTCCCTGCATCTCCATGGCCATATCTGCAATGTGGAAATGACACATCTCTGTCCCTGGAAATAGATCTGGAAATAGGCTCTGCCACTTAGCTGTGTGCCTTTGGGCAAATCACTTCACCTCTCTGGGCTTCAGTTTGCCCGGTCCGAGGAATCAGGAATGATCAGGAATAGATCAAGAATGACAACGAGAGGGCGCCTGGGTGGCTCAGTCGTTAAGCGTCTGCCTTCGGCTCAGGTCATGATCCCAGGGTCCTGGGATCGAGTCCCACATCGGGCTCCCTGCTCAGCAGGAAGCCTGCTTCTCCCTCTCCCACTCCCCCTGCTTGTGTTCCTGCTCTCGCTGTCTCTCTCTGTCCAATAAATAAATAAAATCTTTAAAAAAAAAAAAAAAAGAATGACAACGAGAATTACTCACCCGTCAACCACAGATGATTGGTAGAGACTGCTGGAGAGATTGCCAAAAAAGATACTGGCGCTACATCTGAGCTCCATGGGAAGGTGATACGGATACACCTTGCCCCAGATCGAGGAGTCTCGTGTGGTAGCATGCAGAGTTCCTTGCACTATAGGGGTCAGAGGCACTGTGTCTGGAGATTCGTGTGACCCCCCTGGACTTCCAGGACCTCCCAGAGGACCTCTCTCTTCCCTACAGATTTTTCTCCCCCTCTGCCTGATCCAGAGCTTAAGGGTCATCAGATCAGAGCAGAAGGATAGTGAGCTCTTGAATAGAGGGGCCTCAGACAGTCACCTATAGACGATCCCCAGAGCTGCCCCAGGCCTGCACTGAGATGCAGGGGAGAGTCTGGAAGGGAGAGCGTTACTCACAGGTTGACCTTTCTCTGTACAGTAAGTGTGTGTTCCTGAGAAAATTGCACTCCAATTGAATTTTTATAAATGGAATCCTATTTCAGCAATGATTTACAACACAATTTCTGAGATACTTTATCTTCATTTTGAAGTAATGTTCCTAACGTTTTAGCTTTAGAACTCCCTTTCCTTTTACAAGCACCGAAAATGTTCCAGTTAGATGGAGCCACAGAAACCACCAGGTCTTATCCTTTCGATTTCTGGGAAACTGAGGTCCAGAGAGAGAAGAAGACCCGCATTTGTCAAGTACCTGCAAGGTCTCATGTATCATTTTTTAGTTCTTTATGTGCACCATGTTGCCTGATTTTCCAACAACACCATGAAATGGGCTTGGTGTCACCCCACTTTACAGATGAAGAAACTAAAGCTCAGGCAGATTAAGTATGACACAGGGACACCCAGCTGGTAAATGGCTGCGAATCTTCCAAGGATTTCCACTCCCTACCCCATTACGACCCAGGGCGGGGTGGTCTGCATGACCCAGACACCCATTCACGCCCCTCCAACCTCATTGGCCCCCTTTTGTCCTCAGATCACACCCCAGGTCCTTTGCATTTGCTGTTCCCTCTGCTCTTTCTCTCATTTTGGCCTGGCTGGAGTCTCCTTCATTTAGGTATCTGTTGTTTCCCACTGTATCCCCAATTCCTACAGGACCTGGGATCCTCAGGAAATACTTGTAGAACAAATGAACGCAGTAGCAAACCCGGGATTCAAATCCAGATCTACACAACTCTGAAGCCCAGAAATCTTGCCATTGCCCCAGAAACATCCTTCTTCCCCTATTTTAAAAATTATTATTGTTATTATTGGCAAATAATTTCTCAATAGAAAAGTCCCTTGAAGTTGTCTTTAAAATTTAGTTACTTGGAGTTTTGTTTCTTACAGCATATCTGGGCTATCACAGATGAGAAATTCTTACTCAAATGAAAAAAAAAATGAATTCTTACTCAAATGAAAAAAGTCCAGAGATAACCATCAGTCTTGAGGACCCAAGAGACTCCATGTCCCTTGCAAGGACCTCAGAGAAAGCAAACAACTTATCCCCCAAACTTCTCCTGTGTCCAGCTACTCACGAGCCTAGCCCAAACTTAAGAACCATGGAGATCACACAAAGCCAGGCACCATGCTTGGAGCTTTACACCAATGTTGATCCTGCAAGGTAGGTAACCCGTTTTACAGAAGAGAAAACTGAGGGGCACAGAGAGGTTAATAGGCAGGGTCCACATGATCTAGGTGGAGAGTAACAGAGTTGAGAATCAAATTGTTATCATCATAAAATGTCCCTCTTTAATCCCTGGTAATATTCTACATTCTGACTTTGAACGAATATCTACTTTGTCTGATATTAATATAGCCATTCCAACATCCTTATAATTAGTTTTTGCATGGCATATCTTCTTCCATTCTTTTACTTTTATCCTATCTGTGTCTTTATATTTAAAGTAAGTTTTTTGTAAACAGCATATTGTTTGGTCTTGCTTTTTTCATCCAGTCTGACAATCTCTAAAATGCTAAGAGAGATGCTCATCTGTTCTTTGTTCCTTCTTCCTCTTTTCTTGCCTCCTTTCAGATTAGGTGAGTATTTTTTTTTTACTATTCCATTTTATCTCCATTGGCTTATTACCTATACCTCTTTGTTTTATTTTTAGTGATTGTTCTAAGGTTTAATCTGTGTAGCTTTAACTTGTTTATGAAAGCTTAAAACAATACACTTTCATTTCTCCCTCTGTCCTTTATACTACTGCTGAAAACATTTTATTTCTATCTGTATCCTAAACATCACAATATAAATTATACCTTAAAGAAATTTTAAAATGAGAAAAAAAAACTTATATACTTATATTACCCACATGTTTACCAGTTCTGACACTCCCCATTCCTGTATATGGCTCCATTTGCCTTCTGTATCATTTTTGTTCCACCTGAAGAACCTCCTATAACATTTCTTATTGTGTAGGTTTTCCAGAGACAAATTCCCTCAGCTTTTGTATGTCTGGAAAAGATCTTACCGTGCCAACATTTTTTTAAGAATATTTTCAATGGATGTACAATTCTTAGTTAACACAATTCCCATTATCTTCTGACTTACATAGTTTCTGGCAAGAAGTCTGTGATCCTATTATCATGTTCTTCTGTTTTTTGTTCTCTGGCTGCTTTTAAGATTTTCTCTTTAGCACTGGTTTTTACAAATTTGATTGATATACCAGTAAGAGTGAGTGTGTGTGTGTGTGTGTGTGTGTGTGTATCCTGTTTGTGATTCGTTGTACTGCTTGGATGTGTGCATATGTACTTCTCATCACATTTGGAAGGGTTTTGGCTATTGTTTCTTCCGATACTTTTTTCTGTTCCTCCATATCCTCTGGAATTCAAAGGACATGTGCACATTCTCAGCCATGCCACCTCGCCCATCCCACCAAGACTTCCTACCCATAGCAGTGTGGGTCTTGTTGGCAGGTGAAATGGTAGGCATCAGCAGAGACCAACCACACGCCAGCAGCACCCACATTCACAGCCTGCTAAGAGCTCCATCCATCCCCAGATACCAGGGTAGGAAGACTGACCTGGAATTTATCCTTCAAGTCAAACTTTGAGGCTCAGAACACAGCTCTGAATAGAGGTTTTCATGTAAGGCTTTATGAAGTTGCTTTTACAAAACAACTTTTCTCTCTCCCCTTATAAAAGGAAGACACCATTTATGGTATGCTAACCTTGGGCCAGACAATGTGCTAGGCACAGAAAACTGGTAACACATTTAATCCCCAGAAGAACCCTGACGTAAGTGTTATTAACCACGTAACATAGATGAGGAAACAGGGCTCAGGTGAAGTAACTCCCCTAAGGTCACATAGCAGGTAAACAGTGGAGTCTGAACTCAAATCCAGAACTGACTCCAAACCCATAGTCCCTATTCCCTGGCTCTTGGAAGAAAGGCTGGGTGAAGGCTCTGCTCTCCAACCTGCCATCTGTGCTGGGCCCTTCCCTGGTTTAAGGGTGATTATGGGGGGGAGGGGTGTTGGCAAAATAAAAGCAGTCCAAGGTGGGGGAGGAAAAAACTTTCATTAGCTTTTTTTTTTCTGCTTCTAAAGTAAACATGTTTATTTTAGATGATTGAGAAAGTACAGAAGAATACAAAGGAGAGAGTGAAGGTCACCCCAAACCCGACTTCTGTTGGGAACACAGAGCTGAGCCTATGCCCCTGAAAACCTCCCCACCAGTCTGCCCCACCAAGACTGCAGTTTTCCTTCCGTGATTATTCCACCACCACAGAGCCCATTTTGGCCTCTCTTTTAACACAAATGCTTCATATTCCAGTCTGAGAACAGCTCACTGGGAACCGTGATGAGGGCAAACCACTGCTTGAGACTCGCAAGGGTCCAGAGGAAAAGGAGAAAGGTCACAGATGAGGCCCATGGAGGGGGAAATGTAGGCTGCCCTTCCCAGCAGGGCCCTAAGGCTGTCAAAGGGGAGAGGCAGGAGAGATGGGAAACAAGGCATTCTGCCTCTCTCTCTCTCTCTCTCTCTCTCCTTCTCGGCCTCTTAGGGGTGAACCCCTTTCCTCCAGGAGCTGGGAAGCTGCTTTTACTTCTCTCTCTTTTGCCTCCTACCCCAGGCAGGCCCGTCTCTGCTAGCCTTTAACGTGGGTGGAATATTCACGGGCTATTGATTTCCTTTCCCAGGTGTCACCTGCGAGGTAGTCCCAGTAATCCCGAGGCACACACGATTTGGCATTCCGCTTTTTCACGTATAACACTTTACCCCAACATCTTGCCATGTGCCTGCATAGTCATTGCTATGATCTTCTTGCTCCTTTTTCCTTTTGCAACGGCCCTTTTGCACAATCATTCATAATTCTCGATGGAGAAGACAGACCCAGCTGGCTGACCTAATTCCCAAAGGCCCGATGTTTAAATGGTTTCCAGTTCTCACTGGTATAGGGGAACCCAGATGTCTAGGGTCTTGTTTGAGTTTTTTTCTGAAGCTTGATGTGCTAACACTCTTACAGCAGCCACTTCCCAGCCTCTCCTCCAGTCCCTGGGGGTTCCAGGCTCTGCCCAGTTCACCACCTCCCCTAGGAGAGCTGGCCCAGGACAAGTGAGGGCCTCCTTCATTCACTGATTCCACAACTGTCCCCAAGCACCTCCTGGGCACAGACCTGAGCCGCACACAGCAGGTGCAGAGCCCGGAGGAAGAAGACAAGTAAAGGGGCAATTCTAACCTAGGATGATTCATGCTGTGATGAGAGCACAGTGTTTGGGGAGAAAAGAGGGGCTCCTAATCCTTCCATGAGTTTCCCAGGGGTCACACCATCTAGGCTAAGAAAAGAAGAACGAGTGGAAGGCAGCCAGGTAAGCAGACAGAGATGTCCAGGAAGAGAGAACTATCACAGGCCAAGGCCCCAGGAGTGAGAGAGTGTGCACCCCTCCAGAGTCACTAAGACTCCTGGGGTGGACTCCTGGAGTCCAGGGGATGAGGTGGGAAATGGCAGGAAAGGAGATGAGGGGGTAGAAGGGAATAGGTGCCAAGACTCTGTAAGCAGTGATAAAGGGTTGGCTATTATCCTGAGGGCACTAGGGAGCCATTGAAGATTTTTAATAGAGGAGAAACCTGATCGAATTTGAATTTTAGTAAACTCATTCTGTGCTCTCACACTCTTTCCCTTACAGCATCTGGGGCACAAGGGCAGTTCAGAAGAGCTCCAGGTGCTGCTGTGGAGGACATAGGGAAATCACTGTGGGGTCTAAGAACAGAGCAGAGATCCGGGATGAAGGAACGTCACAGCCAGGCTCCTGGTGAGACACCGGGCAGCTGGAGGACCCCAGACCAGAATACGCCCCAGCAGCTCTGAAGACAGAGATCTCAGGCCTCAGGAAGACTGGGTCATGCTTGAGCACCCTTTCCCCTCACTTCATCCCCACCCCACAGTTGGCTCCTCAAGCGGCAAACTAGACAGCAATGCTGCCTTGGAAACTCAGGCTTCCCTTCTCCAAGTCAGGCCCGCCCTGCTCCTCCCTGTGCAGCGTTGCCATGGTAACCGTTAGAGGCGCCTGAGATTCTCGCTGAGCCTGCAGAATGGCATTAATCCTGCTTGAGCATGAGTGGGAGGGTGGGAATGTATACTGGCATTCCCCATATGGATGGAGAGTGCCTGGCCCCACTCACTTCTCAGGACATAAAGCCAAGGGGCCACGGGGTTGTTACAAGTGTGATGGGCTAGGGGTTGGGGTTGTGGAGAATGGGCTCTGTTGGGTCTGTGGCCCTGCCCCTTCTCTAGGCCACAGGCTAACCCCTAACCATAGCTGTCTGCCAAAAGGGGCAGGATTCTCAAATGCCTGAGACCCATACTTGACAGCCCTCCTTCTGTCAATAATCTTAGAACAATAATAAAGGTGCCTACAATGTATTGAGCACTCACTGAGCACTGTGCTTGGTGCCTCATATGCAGTGTCACTGAGCACCTACTACAGGGCCAGGAAATACATACTTCTTTATCCCCATTATACAGATGTGGAGGTCAAGGCTTTGAGAAGGCAAATCATTGCCCCAGGTCACACAATCAGCAAATGGTGTGTCCAAGGAGGGCCCCACTCAGTGTAAGCATCCTCTTTAAGAGTCACTGATGGATGTTTATCCAACAGGTACTACTAGACTCTTTCTCTGATGGGGAGCTCACTACCTGAAAAAGCAGCTCATCGCATGGGGTAGGGGGGACCAAAAGACAGAAGGTCTTTCCTGACAGTCAACAGAAATCAGCATCCCTGAGCATGCCTCCCCCAGACCCAGGTGTGCCACCTGGGACTTCATGGAGCCTGGCGCTGGGCCTGCCAGGCTGCAGCCCCAAGGCAATGCCTTCATCCCCCATAGTCCTGGAGCAGCTTTCAGTGGCTCTAGAAGTTCTTCCACAGAGCTGTCAAGATGGCTGATTAATTGATTGATTGGTATTTGGGGCTCATTCTGCAGCCAGATACAGGGCTCAATCTGTGCTCACGGTCAAGGCTCAATTGATGGCAGGGGCCAGGGGCATGTGTACCTGGCCAAGATCAAGGTTACCATCTGTGCCCAGGTCAAAGATCTGTGAACAGACTTTCTATGTGTAAAGCTTCCAGGCCCTTCCAGGGGTCACGCTGCAACCTTGGCCTCATTAGCACGCGACTCTCACCAACCAGCTGAGCCCATCTGGTTTCTTATTAATCCAAAAGTGAGATGGAGCAAGCAGCCTTCTGGGGAGCGAGCAGCTTTGGATAAAATAGCCTGCCCAGCATGTCATTCACCTCCTTTTCCCTGCAGCCAGGAAAGTGTCCTGCCCTCCTCTCGGCTGTGGCCTCTAAACCCTTCCCCCATGGGCAGACCGCAAAGCTTTGGCTGGTGACCAACCCATGCTTCCTGTGGCTACAGAGGGGAGGCAGGTGGGAGGGAGAGCTAGGAGCAAAGGAAGGGCTCTGTGCGGGAGAAGCATGGTGGGGAGCAGAGGAAGCGGACGTCATGAGGTCACCCAAGGTCCAGCTGCACCCAGCTGTCATACCTGCCTCTTCCCTCTGGGGAGCTAATTCTCATTTTGCACTCTACATGTGTGGCACACACTATTCTTATTACATAAAAAGCCACATTTGTTTCAGTTCCACATAACCAAAGTCCACTCCCTGCCTCCCATCCTTCATGGCCCATCTCAGGTGCCTCCTCCTCCATGAAGCCTTCCCTGATCCCCTCAGCCTGAATAGACCACTTTTCATACTGACTTCTTTATTGGAGCCATTGGTGGATGGCTCTAATCATTCCTATTAGACTGTGAGCTCTTTAAAAGTAGAACCCATGTTTGATTCATGCCTGTGTCCTTTATAATGCCCAACTCTGTGCATAGAACAAGTTTAAGGTAAATGCTTATTAACCGGATGGAAGGACACGTGGGTGGAGGAGTGCATCTATGAATGAAAGGGTGGTATCAGTCATAGGCTGAGCTCCCCAGGAAATAAACCCTGAGGCAGAGCTAAGTGTGCAGGATGTTTATTAAGGCATGCCTTCAGCATCAACACCTGTGGAAAGGAGGTGAGGGAAGCAGGAACAAGCAGAAGGGAAGTCAAGCTGCAATGCAAGCCCCAAAATAGCTTTGGCTGACACATGGGGAGCTCTGAAGTAAGAACAGACCTTCAGAGTTGTTCTGATGGGCGAGGATGGTGAGGCTTTTATACCCCTGCCTACATCAGTCATTGGATGTGAGCTGCCCTGGGAGGGGACATGACCTTGGGCAAGGCAGCTGTCTACAGCAGAGATAATCCTCGAGGAAACTGACCTCTAAAGGCTTCTTGACACCAGGATTGCTAGCAGTTGAAGCAACAAGTCCTTCACTGTAAGGGAATCTGGGCAGCACATCACACTGTCCACCACAGGTGGACATGATGGATGGTGCATAAATGCATAGTTGGCTAGATCGACGATTGGATGGATAAAGGATGGATTCATAGATGACATTTGAATGGATGACTGGATGAACAAACACCTAGATGATGGACAGATAAATGGATGGTTGGGTGAATGGATATCTGGATGATGGATGGATGGATAAGTGGATGGGTGGATACACAGATGCATGGGTGATGGATGGACAAATTCATAAATACATGAACTTGTGGATGATAAACGGTTGGGTGGATGATTGGCAATGGATGCATGAATAGATCATGTTTTCTCAACATTTGGTGTCCTTTAAGTAACTGGCCCCTCCCAGTTATTCACCTGCTTCTTCCTTTTCCCTTGGGCAGATTTAAGGATGGAGCCCAAATAGCAATCTTAGCAAATGACGTGATCTAGAGAGTGAAGGAGAACTCTCCATGATCACCACACAACATGGGGGGCTCTTGGGGACTGTTGCCTGGCTCTACAGACAATGCCTGTAACTCATTAAGACAGATGCAACCACTGGCCCATGACAAGCATGAAGGTGGTGAGATCAACAAGCGAGCAGTCAACAGCAACGCAGACACCATGGGTCTGCTCTGGATGACAAGAGTCCCTGCACGGCCAAGAGGAAAGACAAGTCTGACTAATTCAAGGAGGGTGTGGGGGAGGGAGGTGGGTAGGGCTTCCTCCTTCCACTGAAAGCCAAGCCCAAATACCCCCTCAGGCTCTGTCACACTTTCACCTGAAGGGACAGGACTAGCTTCATCAGTTGCAGCATAAAGCCCTTCTTTTCTGTTATGGGCTTTTACAACTAACCCCCACCCACTGCCCTTGTCTGTGACCCAGCCAGTGAGGGACACTCTCCAGGTAGGCTTAGGCCTCAGAACAGCAACTGGGGGCCAAAGATCAGGAGCATCCATCAAGAATTGGTGACAAAACATTAACCAAGAAGCTGGTGGTTCCATTTTGGGGGAGGTGGGGAGCAAGAAAGGAAAGGGAATAGCTTTCACGCACAGCAAGACACAGCCCATGGGTATTTGGAGTAGGGGAGACACCCATGTCTGGATGTGGGGAGCCCCAAGGATGGTTGTCTTTTCCCCTCTCCCTGGGCCATGCTCCCTCTAGCTTAAGATTCTTTTCTCCCCCTGTAGAATACTCTTCCACAGCTAGCGGCCCTTCCTTGCAGGGCTATGAGTCTGGATCTTATCTGGTCTCAAGAGGAGGCTAAAGATGATGGCAGGTGGGGGTCAGTGGGAAGCACAGAAGTCATCTTACTAAATTCCCCATATGTGTGCAAGCCCCCTGCACGGCCTGCCAACCTCAGCTGCCATGCAGCCCCAGTGAGTAGATGCCCAGAACTTACCTGGGCGAGCTTCCCATCCTAGAGCCACTTTAATTGCTTAACAACTCTTCCTTTTCCCCCTACTTCCAATCTCTCATCTCTGGAACTTGTGAGCAGAAAGAACAAGCCGGCTTCCTCTTAGAAACAGAAGCAGCTCTAGTGCCCCCCATGACCTCTTCTCCGAGCCACGTACCTCATACACCTTCTCTCATTCCCTAAGACAAAGTTCCCTGCCTCCTGGCCATCCTAGGCCCCTCCATTGGATAAATTCCAGTCTATCTCCTTCCTGGAACCCAGTAGAACTCGGTACTCCCAAAGCGCCAGCCCAGACTGGAGGCAAGCAGAACTCTCTCGCCCTATCCTGGCCCAGACCACGGTGGCAGTTTTGGCAGCCACATCATACTCTTGCTTCATTACGACCCTGTTGACAGCTAAAACCCTAGGTCATTTTTAGAGTTGCTACTGATGATCTATCTATGCTCCTGTGGAGAATTGCTGTGGGTGCTTCTTTGAGGACACAATTTCAGGACCCCTCATTGTTCCTGTTCAATTTTATCTTGTTAGGTTTAATCCCATAAAGGTCTTTTCAGATCCTGGTTCTGTCGTGAGAGGAATTGATCATGCCTCCCAACACTCTGTCTTCTGCCAATCTGATGGGACTGCCATATCTTTAAGGGCTCCAGAGGAAGTGTATTATCTCCCCATTTGCCTACTAACCACCTGTTGTAGCCAATCTCCAAAACAGCCCCCAGTGATCCCCACCTCTTAGTATCCACACCCTTGTATAATCCCTTCCTGCACACTCAGCTCTGCCTCAGGGTTTATTTCCTGGGGAGCTCAGCCTATGACTGATACCACCCTTTCATTCATAGATGCACTCCTCCACCCACGTGTCCTTCCATCCGGTTAATAAGCATTTACCTTAAACTTGCTCTGTGCACAGAGTTGGGCATTATAAAGGACACAGACATGAATCAAACATGGGTTCTACTTTTAAAGAGCTCACAGTCTAATAGGAATGATTAGAGCCATCCACCAATGGCTCCAATAAAGAAGTCAGTATGAAAAGTGGTCTATTCAGGCTGAGGGGATCAGGGAAGGCTTCATGGAGGAGGAGGCACCTGAGATGGGCCATGAAGGATGGGAGGCAGGGAGTGGACTTTGGTTATGTGGAACTGAAACAAATGTGGCTTTTTATGTAACAAAAATGGTCCGAGCAAGACGTGTAGGATTGGTCTGTGTGGCCAATAGAATACAGCGAAAGTGACCATATTTCACTCCCAAGATTCCGTTTGGGGCTTGCTCTCTTTCTTTCTCTCTCTCGGAAGAAAGCCATGTCAGACCCATGGAAAGGCCCCACATTGCAAGAATCCAAAGCTTTTATCGACAGTCAGGTAGGTGAGTATGGAAGAAAGTAGACCCTCCAGCCCCAGTCAAGCCTCAAGGGATGGCAGCCCCAGCTGACATCTTGACTGTACTTTTGTGAGAGAACCAGCACTACCCAGTCAAGCCACTCCTAGATCCCTGACTCTCAGAAACTGGAATAATAAATGTTCATTGTTTTGAGCCACTACATTTGGGATAATTTGTTATGTAGCAGTGGATAACTAATACACAGGCATACAGGGAGGAGGAGATGATAATTAGGTTTCAGGTCCCCAAACGATGGGCACAATACATTTTAAAAGATTACTCACACGGGATTAGCTCTTTTCTCTTCCTTTTCAGTCCATGTAATCTGCTCAGTTAGCCTAGGGTCTCCCCTGCCTCCACCCTCACCCTAACCCCACTATGGAAGGGGGCCAGATCCTCTAGCTCTGTCTTTGGGGCTCTCCTCTCCTCCACTTGTACTACAGAAACAAGAGATTGTAACCCTCTCTTCCATGGCAGGAGACCTAGTCCCTAGATATGTCTTAAAACTCAGGGACATTTTGGATCTGGTTTCAGGCGACTGCCTAGTTTAGGGTTTAAAAAGAGGGAAAGCTCCTTCCCCACCCCACTTAAGCCTGGAGCTTACTCCCTGATAACCTGAGCCCCAGCCCAGGTTGTCAGAGAGCAATTCACTGGAAGTTCAGACATCAACACAACAAATAATAAAGTGGTAATCTGACTACCCATTTGCTTTCCTCCCTTGAGACCCTCATACGGAGGGCTGGTTGTGATGTGAGGCAGATTTCTGGCCATAAGCACCTCTTTAGACCACAGCTTCCAGGCTGGTGAGCTGCGAGTAAGTTTTGGGTATGTCTCAGATATTGATCCCCTCAAGCCTTGAGGTATTGATCCCCTCAGTCCTTGGATCAGCCAAGCAGAGCCCAGGACAGCCAGATTCCAGGCTAGTCACCTTAGGCTATGAGCAATCTCTCAGGGTTTCCCCAGTAGACTGTACAAATATTAACAATTTCCATCACTGCCATGATGTGGGGAAAAAAAAGGTCTGCAATGCTGCCCTCTACAAATATCTTTGAATAACTTCCTTACATACTCTGTCTTCATTCAAGTCATTGGTAAAAAAAAAAAATGCTAAATAGTGGCAGGGTCAAGGACAAAAACCCAGCCACCAGAAACTTCCCAAGAGGTGGACATTGAACCATTCATCAACACTGCAAGTGTTCATCTGAAGACTACCCCACCCAAAGAGCTTTCCATCTATATTCCCTATCTCTCCATGTGGTCTGCAGGGAGGGATATCATGACATATCTTGTCAAATACTTTGCTGACGTTGTAATCCCAAATGAATTAGTGGATTATCATGATCATGATCAATGACTGATAACATAAAAAGAGAATCATCCAAGCATTGTGTACCTCCTGATGAATATATAATACTGCCCATGCAGAGAGATGTCAGTTATTCTGCTACTGCCTCTCAGCTCCAAGCCCCTTCCCTCCCAGCTCTGAGATACTGGCACTGGATCTCTAGGAATCACTTTTCTCCTTTACAGGTTGACTTTATGTTCAGCTCTGCCCATGCGGACAGTAAAAGAGACTGGAATGTGGGAGAAGGGAGAAGGGACTTAATATTACTTGTTAGCTGGCTGGATTCTAACACCATTGCTCCAGCACCGACCCTTCATTGTCCCCCCTCAGAGGACCCAGCAGCAGCAGCTGGGTAGTAGCCCCCTGGAAATCTGAGCCCCAGCTCTGCTGTTCTAAATTCTGTCATCCCAACCTCTTCTCCTTGCTCCCCATCCCTAGGGATGGTGACTGAATCCTATAATTATTACTTCTGCTGAAATGCCCACTGTGCTTTCTGTTTTCCCTAAGGACCCCTAAATGGCACAGGACTTTGCCAAAAATCAATCTTAAAAAAAAAAAAAAAAAGGAAATTGAACCTGAATCTGATCAAATCTCTATATCTAACCATCATTTTAGCCACTAAATTTCGTGGTAATTTGCTATGCAGCAACAGACAACTAATGCAGGTGTGATAATAGTGCTTTGGTTATGGTTTTCTGGGGCACAGTGAAATGTTTATATAATGTCTAGGATTTGCTTCAAAATCATCAGAGGTGGAGGGAGAGAGGATGGTGGGGAGTAAAATAAGACGGGCCATGTGTCGAAATTGTTGAAGCTGGGGATGGGCATGTTAGGTTCCTTATGCTATTCTTTCTTTTTCTGATTGTTAAAACTAAAGTTTAAAAAAATTTCCTCAAGTTCTATAGAGCTGTCAGAGGGAGAAATTATATTATTTCACAAGATTTGTTCTTAGTGAACCCATGTTGGGTCCCGATAATGCTCACTTATTTTCTAGATACAAACCACATATGTAATAATCCATCTTCCTATCTTGCATGGAGAAAAGGGTGCTGGTCTGTCGTTTCTCCCCCCTTTTGAAAAGTGGAATGGTGTACATCCCTCACCTATCTTCAGGAACACTGGCTACTTCGTGATTTCACAAGAACAAAGACGGCGGCTCGGGGATCTCCTCCACAAGTGGTCTAGGACCGTGAGTTCTCTGTTCAGCCAGAGCAGGGAACCAGAGCAGCCAGGTGAGTTCGAATAACTTTTTCACCTGTCTCAGACCTCCAGTCCGAGTTTGTACTGCCAAAGAGAAGGGACAGGAGCAAATAGAAGACGACGAACTCGGCTCCACCCATCCCTGAAAGACATTATACCATCTTCCCCAAGCTCCACTGAAACTAGAGCACAAATATATCAGAAAAATGGGAACCAAAAGAAAGAAAAAGACAATATGGAACATGGACAGTGTACCATTCAAGGCAAAGTGCATCAAATAGAGCAAAGAGAGTCATTTGATATTGATAAAAGTTATGATCAATAATGAAATCATAGTCCAGTCCATGAACTTTAATGGACCGGAGAACATAGTACTGAAATATATTAAGCATAAACTCTTAGAAGTGTGAATAGAAATTGACAGAAACTCAACTGCAGTGGAAGACTTTAGCATACTTGTCTCCATCCATGTAAGATCAGGAAGGCAAACTTAATAAAGTGATAAGAGATTCAAACTGTATCATTAATAGCTGACTGTCTAATTAATAGCTAATGTCTATTAAGACAGTGAACTTACCGTCCTGCAAACAGAGACTGTATCTTTTTTGTCAAGTGTCTGTGCAACATTTACGAAATTGATCATATACCAAGTCACAGATCAAACTCTAGGAAATTCCAAACAGCTGGATGCATACAAATTACCTTCATGTATAAAACTGGAAACAAATCATAAAAGTTTACAAAACAAATTTTAAAAGTCACCACTTGGAAATACTTTTAAACACATCATTTTATTCAAGTAGTGGCTCTTTTATTCCTGGTTTTCTTTTTTGCTGTAAATTTCACAAAAATTCCTTTCTGTTATCCTTGATGTTTTAGAAAGACTTAGTTCATTCGGCCTTCTGGTTCCTGCAACTGTCCACTCACACCTACCAGAGCGGGCATTTGCTTTTTAGACCACCCTGTATCCATTTTGTCTTCTTTTGGTAATGGTGCTTAATTTCCTTCTGGGGAGGAAGGAAATTTCCCCACTCTCCGTTCATGGAGAGAGTTGGTATTGACGTCACCCTGTCCCCACCCCCACTGGTGCACATGTGATGCCAACCTGGTCAATAAAAGCATTGCAATAAAATCACTGACCACAGTGATTCATTCAGGGATGATCACAAAAACCAGTCCAGCCAATGACACATTTTCTAGGACTGCTGGCCTCCATCTTCTGCTGGGCTTGAGCCTGGGAGCAAGTGAGTCTGGAATTGTTGCTGCCACTTGGCTATCAGGAGGAGGAGCTCTTATGTGAGAATGGAGCCAGCACAGACTTCTATCCTGTGTCCCATGACATCATTTGAACTCCTGAATCAAGTCATACCTGAAACCAGACTACCCCTACACTCTTCAAAAAAGCCCCTTTTAGTTTAATCCAGCTTAAAGAGGGTTTTCTGTTTAGTTGTGTCTTTTCTTCCTTCTTTGAACTTCACCTTTTAAGCTTGATGTCTTTAGGCATCATTATTTTAATATTTATTGAATTATCCAGAATTGAATGGTCTAAACTGTCTTTTGTTTAGTTTTTAGAACTTCATAACCCTTTTTTGAGCAGTCTTCCCCTTTAGGGGCTTATGCCACGAATCATTTGTATCATTCACCAAATTTGTCTATAATTCCCATCTTTTTTAGAGCATTTAAAATCTCTTTCTAAGTCAGTGCTTTTCACCTGTGGATTGACTCTGGTGGACTCTTCTGCGGCTGCTCTGTTTCTCTGAGAGACAGACAGACAGACAGACAGAGAATAGATCAGAATACAAATAGTTGGTCAGCCTTCTCTGAGGCAGGAAATCCTGCCAGGTACATATGTCATCACACTTGATCTTATAATAACCCCATCAGAGAAATATTTAAATGTTCATCTTACAGGTGAAGACAGAAGTCACTTGCCCAAGATCACTCCAAAGGTAAGAGAGAGAGCCAGAGGTCAAAAGCAAGTCTGCCTGACCCCAAAGCCTTTCCATTCTTTCTACTACCCCAAAATGCCCCCTCTGGGCTATTTCCTCAGGAAGACACTCTGGGGCACCTCTCAGGGTCAAGTTCTGAGAAGCAGCCCATGTGGGCAGGTGGGAGCTTAAAGAAAGGGTAGGAGGGGTTGATTCAGTTTCCCCAGGGAAGAAGCAAGCAATTTGGGACCCAGAGGGTCCAGATGCCCCAGACGTACACCTCTGGGAATGTGCTGAGTTGTCCCTGCCCTGCCTCTGTGGCGTCCTCCAGACAGCTGTCAGTGTCAGACAAGCTGAGGGACGCAGAGCCTACGGTTGGTACCTTACAGGAATACGGAGGAGACCAGAAAAAAGGGGTCAAATGTGCCTGCCGCCTGCTTTACCCCCACCCTTATCTGTCTCCACACCTGGGACCTGACCATGCAAGAGACTACCCACCCTGGGTGGATATCACTCCCTCACTTCCGTTCCCACCCAGAGAGCTGAATGAAGCCCTTGGCTGGACATCCCCAGATGCAGGACAGAGATCACCTTCTAGCCAGCGGCCCAGAACCCAAAGTCTGGCTCTTCACTGTCCTGTTCCAATAGGGAATCTGAGAAAAGCACTGAGGATACCCTTTGCAGGGAGGGGGGTGTTCACTTATTAGAGCGACAGGGCTGCTTCTTTTATTTAATGACAATCAAAGTTGAAGCTCGACAATGAACATTTGTTTCTTTAGTCCCAAGGATGCCTTTGTCAGCCAACAGTAACACATCCCGGAATGCCCAAGGCAGATGGGCCCTGGACCCTCCTGTCTGTCCCAACCCCTCATCCACCTCCTGAAACACTGCATCCAGGCCCCCACCAAAAGAAGCCTCTCTCATCACGCTCATGCCAATAACCATAAAATGACTCCCTTCTATGGGACATCTAGTATACCAGGCAGTTTACATATGTTATCTGTAACGTGAACACCAGCCCTTAGATGGTGGGTGGGACTGTCCTCATTTTACATATGAAGAAACTGAGGCTCAGAGAAACTAAGAGATTCTAAATCATATGGGTGGCCAGTAGGAAAGTCGGAACTTGGCTCCAGGTTGGCCAACCCTCCCCTTTCTGCTGTTGCACACTGCCACTGGAGGGGTCACAAATATATACTCTCATACCAACTAGGTCCCTGGAGCCAGGCACAGACATGCAGTGGATGGGTGGGTGGTCCGCGCCCTACAAGCCCCTCCGGTCACCTGCCGTGTTACACACATAGATGTCGGTCTGCCCCCCTAGACAGGGAACACCTCTAAGAGCCGTGTCTAACCTCCCTCCCGTCACATGCCCCCACATTCCCTACATGGTGCTTCAAGTAGGGACGTAGGGACATCTGCCTTATTTGTGACTGTGCAGCATTCATCCTTGGAAAAGCTTCTCGTTTGGGGAAATTCCCTGTCGGTTCTGCCTTCCCAAGTCTATTTCAGAACTCGGTTCCCAGGCTCCCTTGCAGCAAGGACGCAGGTACAAGGCCTGGGCTCTGCCCTGAGAGTCCCCAGTTCAGAACTGAAGCCCGGGCAGCCACAGGCACAGACTTCTGTGTTGTGGTCCAGCTCTCCGGGTGGCCTTAGTTACAAGGCCAACTTCCGGGGGCAGAAGAGACCAAGGTTGCAGCGAAATAGGCTCCTGGGCTGTGGCTGCCTTCATTTAACCCATGGAGCCAGATGGGCAGCACAAGCCTGAGTCCCTCTGGGAGCCTCACCTCAAGTGTGTTGCTCCCGCCCGCCCAGTGACTCTGTGCATGATCCCATGTAGTTTCATAAATCCCTTTTCTGCTTAAACCAGCAGGAGTGGGTTCCAACGTTGCAACTGAGTAAATGCTTGGCAAAGAAACATTTAAAAACCACCCATCAGGGAACCTGGGTGGCTCAGTCAGTTAAATGCCTGCCTTCGGCTCAAGTCATGATCTCAGGGTTCTGGGATCGAGCCCTGTGTCTGGCTCCCCACTGAGTGGGGAGTCTGCTTCTCCCTCTCCCTCTGCCCCTCCCCCCCACTCATGTTCTCACTCACTCACTCTGCGCTCTCTCTCTCAAATAAATGAATCAAAAATCTTTAAAAATAAAAAATAAAATAAAACCACCCCTCACCCTGGAGGCTGCACGGTGCACTGGCCCCTCCTCCTCTCTCTGCATCCTCGCTAGATGCCCAGGTCCCTCTGCAGCCCGTGGTGTTGTGGCGCCTGGCACATGAGAGACCCAAGGAAATTAGCTACTGATTGCTGTATTGCTCCTACTTACCTGCGTCCCAGGATCCCGTGAGCTGCTTTCTGAATTTCCCATCCGTTAAGTTCTGTTCATGTGCCAGGCTCTGCTAGAGGGCTTTACAATCATTAGCTCATCTCATCTTCAGAGCGCCTTGTAAGGTGGGTAATATCCTCAGCATCTTGCAGATGAGTAAACTGAGGCTTGGTAACATGAAGTGGCTTGTCCAAGGTCACAGTCTGAAGCAGCAGGGTCAGGCTTGTACCCAGGACCGCCTAACTCCAGAACCCGCACACCCTACCCACTCTACTCCACCATGCCAAGGGTGGCTGAGGGGTGGGCATCTGGCCTTAGGAAGTCCGGGTGCCAGCAGCGGAACCTGGCCAGCTGCTGAAAGCCCGACTGGAGCTGCACAGGTTAGAGCCCCCGATGCTCTGATTCAAAACAAGAAGACTTAAAGCTAATATTCTTTTCTCTCTTAAAAGCAAATGCTATAAAGAATCTCTGACCATATATATATATATATATATATATATATATATATATATATA
>NW_027397083.1:5585413-5692897 GCF_003265705.2 Callorhinus ursinus | reverse complement strand
AAAAAAAAAAAGAAGAAGCAGATAGCAGGAGGGGAAGAATGAAGGGGGGAAATCGGAGGGGGAGACGAACCATGAGAGACGATGGACTCTGAAAAACAAACTGAGGGTTCTAGAGGGGAGGGGGGTGGGGGGATGGGTTAGCCTGGTGATGGGTATTAAAGAGGGCACGTTCTGCGTGGAGCACTGGGGGTTATACACAATGAATCATGGAACACTACATCACAAACTAATGATGTAATGTATGGTGATTAACATAACAATAAAATTTAAAGAAAAAAAAAGAATCTCTGACCACCTGCGGCTCTTGTCTGAGGCCACACAATGGTTTGGACATTCCCACTCTCAAAGGCTCTCTCAAACTCAAGAGGCTCAGAGCAACAATGATCTTTGTTTTTGCTGGAGAAGCTGGACCAAGGGCCGATGGTCCCCATGTCGGACCGACTGCATCCCCCCAGAAGCGCATATATTGAAATCAAATCCCCAGTGTGATGGCTTTTGGGGGTGATTAAGTCATAAGAGTGAAGCCCTCAGGAATGGGATGAGTGCCCTTGTAGGAACAGACCGGAGAGCTGGCTCACCCTCTTTCTCATGCCACATGAGGATACGACCAGAAGTGAGCAGTCTCACCAGAACCCGACCTGAACTCGGACTGACAGCCTCCTGAACTCTGAGGAATACATTTCTGTTATTTATAAGCATTTATGGCATTTTGTTATAGCAGCCCAAACTAAAACAGCCCCCCCGCCACCCCCATCCTCAGGTCTTCTCCCCACGACCTTCACCTTTCAGGGAGGGATTGCTGGGCAGGAAGGGCAACACAGGTAGGGAGCGCCTCCCACTGGATAAATCTCATGTGTTCTGACGGCTGGTGGTCCCCAAAGACCGGGGTCGGAGAGAGAGGTAAGGACAGGAAGGGCTGCAAATGTTCTTCTTTACAACATGCGGAACCTGTTCTGACACAGGGTCTGTTTGAGGAGGGGTGAAGCTCTGCTCAAGGCTTGTTAGTGTGAACACGGACTGGGCCCTGGAGAGACACAAAGGAGATGTCAGGGATGTATGCCCTCTGCATGCAAAGGCCAAGGTTAAAGCGCCTTCCGGCTTGTAAACTGGAGACCATGGGCTGAATCCATCTTCTGTGTTTTGTTTGGCTGGCAAAGTGCTTCCCCACCCCCTCAAAAAATTATTTTTAAATAATTTTCTAAATTATTTATTTTAATTAAGAGATTTCAAGGTCTAGTGAGCCCCGGGGCTTGATTAGTACTTGGTCCTTTAAGAGTAGGAAGTGTGAGTACTTAGGCAATTTACACATGCATATACACCTTTACCAGAAACTCCCTCCTGGACAGAGATTCAAGAGAAATTGTCATGCAGATCTGGAAGGAGAGGGTGAGGCTCTCTGCTGTGGGGCTGTTCAAGGGATGGGACAGGGAGAGGGGATGTTTGGAAGCAAACTAGGCTTCCATTGCTGAGGGATGAATAAATGTGGTAGACACAGCAATTAGAATCAACAGCCTGGCTAGATCTCTAAAAACATAAAATGCTGAGAGGGGGGAGAAAATAGAATTAGGTTTTTAGCACAATACTATCTACATAAATTAAAATCCATGCACATAAAATAATATAGGTTTCATAAAATCATAAAAATAAGAGCAAGTATATTGATCATATCTGGTGCAGAGGAAGGAGCCAGCAATGGAACAGGGAAGTCATAAAGAAATCCACTCAGCTCTCCCTGCATGGGCCAAAGATGCACAGCGGTAATCGAGAAGTGGGTTTAAATCACTTCTGAGTTTCCTGAGATTGAACCCCAAAAGCCTGGATGGAGGTTCATCCCTTAGGGGCCAGGGGAGAGGGACTAAAGACTAAAAGAAGAAGGGCCCTAATATTTCTCCATAGGAGTGGCCAACAATGCGCCCAGACTCCCTGTACCATGCTGCCAAGGACCTCATTCCTTCCTTCCTGAGGATAAGGTTCACCTCACAGCTGTCTCATTCATCGGCCCTGCTTTTGGCAAGCTCGTGGCCTGCTGAGACTGGAAAGTGACCAGGTGCATACCAGAGCATCTAACGCAGCTCCCAGAGTCAGCAAGCCTTACCAGGGGAGGTGACAGCCCAGCAGACTCGAACAAGAGCATAGGCTCACTGAGCCATTCTGTCTGTGATTTGCCCCGGGGGACTATGGGCAGGTCCCTTCCCAATCTGAGCTTGTAATCAATGGAAAAAGAAGACTGAGCTCTAAATTGATGGGCAAGCGGGGGGGGGGGGGTTGCTAAATTGTAGGGTTCCCTGGATGTACCTAAGGAGCCACTATAATATCCCACGTGACCCAGCAAGGCTCCAGGCCCGCATCCCAGCCTCAGTTTACTTTTTGTGATGACCACAGAGATGCGCAGTCCAGGTCCCCCTTCAAGGAAGGGTGTGGTGCCCTTGCTGCCCGCAGTGCCCCTTCAGCATCCACGTCAGCTGCACAGAGCCATCATCAGAGGACATGCCCTTGCCAGGATGGCCCACCTCCAGCGACTGACCAAGGAGGCGGGTGGAGAAAAGCCTCTGCCATCCCAGCCCTTCAGAGAGCTATGCTGGACCACCATCAGCAGCAAAGCCCCCTTGGGGTGAGCCTGGGCTGTCCCAGCCTGACTTCCCCCTCTGCTGCATTCTGCTTTCTCCCCTCCCTTCCAAACAGTCCCCATCCCACAGACCCTCCTAGATCAACACCCGGCACACTAAACTTTTCTCAGAGCCTGCTTCCTGGAGAAGCCAGCCTGAAACACTATTTGATATAGTAAAATCTGCCAATAAAGTACCCAACACAAGAATATCAATGTTATTTGGTATCGGCCAGTGGTTATTAGTCCACTGCCAAAAAAATAACAAACATCAGAACCAGCAGACGAAATCCCCCTGGAGCCACCACAGCTGGTGAGAACAGCCAGAGTTTCCGCCATCACATGCCCCTGCCCGATGGGGCACAGCTGCAAAACCCTGAGCTGAGTACCACCCGGAGTAGGTGTTTCTGAACTGCTAGATAATAGTTTTAGTGTTATTTTCTCTAATAAGCTCTCTTGGGTATTTCCTAGTGGTTTCATTTCTTAATTACTCTCACTCGGTGCAGAATTATTGATTTATGTACACAGTTCGATTTTTTTTTTCTTTTTTCTGCTTCAGGATATTGTTTTCTATGATAGTCAGGTTTACATGAAAAACTAACGTGGTCACAGCCCCCTGAGCCCCCAGGGCCTGACAGGATTTGTTGTTAAAAAATAAATAAATAAATAAAAGAGAAAAGGAAAAAAAAGAGAAACCAGTCAGGAAGGTGAGAGGGAAATAGTAACATCAATCCTCACTAATTGAGCACTTACTGCATGCAGGAGTTGAGCTGAGAGCTTGACAAAGTATAAGCTCACAAATATCTCCATGTAATACCATCAGATGGAAGAAGAAGATTGAGCTCTAAATTGGCAGAGGAGGTGGGTGGGGGGAGTTGCTAAATTGTGGACTTCTATGGATGTACCCGAGGAGCCACTCTAATATCCAGATGTTGAGGAACAACATCTGGCACTATGTTGGGCCAGGCATGGCTAAGGAGGTGTTTTGTCACCTGGACCACCTGGACACCTGTGTCAGCAGCCAGCTGCAGAGCACTGTGATCCCCACTGTGGACAAGGGGTCCTTGGACTTACAAAAGCAGTTCATGTTCCTGGGGTCCTGGAAGCTACAAATAGCAATCCTATGAGATGGGTCTTTAATAATCCCACCGAACGCATGTAAAGACTGAAGCTCAGTATAGTTGAATGACTCGCCCAAGCTCCCAGGACTAGAAAGTGGCGGAGCCAAGACTTGAACCCGCATCCTTCTGACTCCCAAGCTCAGACACAAGGCCCACACCAGCCGCACCTATCAAGTTACACTCCAAAACTCTGGAGGCCGAACTCAGGTTCTAGCTGCCAATTGTGCAAGGGGTGAGGTAAGTTGTAGCCTGTGGGCCTAGAAGAAAGGGCAGCTAAAACCGACCGTGATCAGAGAGTATGGCCTTCTGGTGAATTCACCCTGGGAGAGACCCTGAGGCTTTATGTGAAGTGTGGGAGCCAGGTATTTGAGAGACCCCTGGTCAAGGGTGTGTCCCCAGCAGCTCTGAGTGCAGAGGTCCCATGATCCAGAAGGCTAGGTCAGCCCCTGAGGGCCCCAACCCCATCTACCCACCATCATAATTTTGCCCCAAAGAGGAGGGGCAGCTCTGTCATGGAAGCCCATCCCTAACTCAGGACAGCCCTGCTCCTGCCAGCAGTAGGGTTGCCACAGCAACCATTGGCGGCAGCTGGATTTTCACTAAAGAAGAGGGAGGAAGATGGGAGGAGGGGGAGGGGAGCAAGGAAAGTTTTGGAGGGTGTTGTGATTAGCCTTGTTCTCTCCCCTGTGTTCCCCCGTGAGGGGGAGAAGGGCCCGAGTCAGTTCAGAGAATTGGGAGCACAGAGGGTTACCACAAGACTTCCCAGGTACCTCACACTTGGGCACACAGAGAAAGTGGTCAAATTTGCACAGTACATTGGGGTAAACTGGAGGTAACTTGGGAGCATCTATAGGAAACCAGGTGGAAAAACTAGTCCATTTTCTTTATATTATATAATTCTGATAAAAGTACGATGGAATAAGGAGAATATTAAATATTGAATATGTATAAAACTTTCCAATAAAATCTTTTCAAAAAATTTAATGAGAACCTTGAGCTTTCTTCCATGAACATTTTTTTTTTAATTTCAGGCTTTACACGTGAAATGCCATACGTAATTCTGGGTGGGGCTTTCTAATGAGGATCTCTTGAAATTCTTGGAAGTGACTATTGACAGGAAACTTTTGTTCACACAGTACATGATAAAAAAATGTAAAAGCATTTTATAACTTCAAAAATGTATAACACTTGAAATTATATTAAGAGAATCTAACAGCTCTTCCTTTTCTTTCTTTGACAAATGTACTGTTGAAATTTCTTGTGATGATGTGAATGGATTATGAACACAAACATTTCATACGAAGTATTTCAAAATAATGATGAAGTTCTAATTTGTCAAGTGTGCATGTATTATTGGAACTCTCTCTTTGCAGCAAACATGGATGCCACTAAAAGAACAAATCACCTGCAAATGGGCTTAAGTCACTACCTTACATAAAGACAGGGGTTTGGAGCCTTCTCCCAGAGCAGCTCTACCCTGGAGATCCTGCCCAGCCTCGTTATCTCCCCCTTCATAACTTCGCCTGCATTGGACTGGGCACTGGGCTTCCAGGAATGTGAACTTCTCTTATAAGTCCAAGGACCCCTTGTCCATAGGGGGGATCATAGTGCTCCGCAGCTGGCTGCTGATACAGGTGTCCAAGTTGTCCCAGTGACGAAACACCTCCTTAGCCATGCCCAACCAACATGGTGCCAGATGTTGTTCCTCAGCATGAAGCCTACTGGAACCACAGTGCCTGCTCTGCTTCCCTCAGGGAGACCAGGATGCCTGGGCCCTATCTGGTAAGGGGACCAATCATCCCAATTTGCCTGGGACTGAGAGGTTTCCAGAGATGTGGTTTTTTTCAGCGCAAAAATTGGGAAAGCTCCAAGCAAACCGAAATGAGTTCGTCATCCTACAGGGCCACCTGAAGGCTATAAAAATCATTTTCTCACTGCAAGCCTATAATCCATTCTCTGCACACACGCACACACACACACACACACACACACACATTGGAGAGCTCTGGGTTAGAGCAGTATTTCTCAAACATTCATGTGCATATGAATAACCTGGGGATCTTATCAAAAATGAAGATCCTGAATCAGTAGTCTGGGTGGGGCCCAAGATCTACACTTCTTTTTTAAAAAATATTTTATTTTTGGCGGAGCAAGATGGCGGAGGAGTAGGAGACCTAGATTTCGTCTGGTCTCAGGAATTCAGCTGAATAGGGATCAAACCATTCTGAACACCTACGAACTCAACAGGAGACCGAAGAAGAGAGTAGCAACAACTCTCTGAACAGAGAAGCGACCACTTACTGGAAGGTAGGACGTGCGGAGAAGTGAATCCGAGGTGATATTCGGGAGGATAGACGGCGGGGGAGGGGGCCTCCGTCGGCCGCTTCTGGCAAGTGCTAGAGCCGCGGAGCACAAAATCGGACCTTTTAGAAGTTGGCTCCGTGGAGGGACGTCGCTGCAGTGGCTAAGCGGAGGGTGGAACCCTCGCCGGACAGTGTGGTCTCAGGATCCTCGGGGTCAAGAAAGACCGGGGGTGCCTGAGTGCAGCAGAGCTCCCAGGTATCGGAGCGGGGAAGCCGGCTGCAGAAACGGAGCCGAGGCGCGGGCTCTCAGCTCGGGGTGGCCATAAACTGTGATCCGCGGCCCAGTCGGGCCACTGCTCCTCCAGCAGGGACCTAACAAGCGGCAGATCTGGGGAGACTCCCCTTCCTCCCTCAGGAGGAGCGGCGCGGGAGCGCACCGCAGGGATCTGCTGGGTTTGGAGACTCCACACGGGTGGGGAGCCAGAGATAGAAACTCTCAGTCAAAGGCCGGGTGAGCACGGAGTGTGGCCGGAGACCGGGGACACGGGAGTGACTGCTTTTCTCTGGGGGCGCACTGAGGAGCGGGGCCCCGAGTTCTCGGCTCCTCCGGGCAGAGATTAGGAGGCCACCATTTTCACTCTGGTCCTCCAAAGCTATACAGAGACCTTGCAGGGAACAAAACCTCCTGAGAGCAAACCCGAGCAGATTGCTTAGCCCGGACCGACAAGGGTGGGGCAATTCAGCCTCCGGCAAAGACATTTGGGAACCATGGCAACAGGCCCCTCCCCTAGAAGATCAGCACGAACAGCCAGCAAGCCAAGACCAAGTTTACCGATCAAGGAGAACGGGAGAACTCCAGCGCTAAGGGAATACTGCACATAGAATTCATGGCTTTTTTACCATGATTCATTCAGTTTTTCTAAGTTAATTTTTTTAATTGGTTTTTTTTTTATTTTTCTTTTTCCCTTTTTCAACTAACATCTTATCGATCCCTTTTATTAAAAAAAACATTTTTTATTTTTCTTTTTTAGAGTCATATTTTATCCCTTCAGAGTAGTTACCATTATTTTTGGCATATATATATAAGTTGTTCTCTCTTTAAAATTTTGAGATACAGTTTCTTCTAACAGATCAAAATACACCTAAATCACTGGTGTATGGCTTTGTTCTAGTCTCCTGCCTGGTCACATTCTCTCCCTTTTTTTTTTTTTAAATCTTCTTTCTTTTTTCAAACAACTTCTTATCTTATCAATTCCTTTTATAAAATCTTTTATAATTTTCATCTTTACAGTCATCTTCCATCCCTTCATTGTATCAACCCTTATTTTGTACATATATAAGTCTTTCTTCCTTTAAAATTTTAGGAGGCACTTTCTTCTAACAGACCAAAATACGCCCAAAATCCAGTGTGTGGCACTAGCCTGATCATATTTGATCATATTCTGTTTTTTTTGTTTTGTTCTGTTTCTGTTTGTTTTTATCTTTTTCTTTATCTTTTTTTTTCTCCTCTTTCTTTTTTCTTTCTTTCCCTTTCTTTTCCCCTGGTTTGAGGTCTTTTCTGATTTGTATAGAGTATATTTGCTGGGGACATTGTTAACCTGTTAGCATTTTGTTCTCATTCATCTATTCTCCTCTGGACAAAATGACAAGACGAAAAAAATACCCTCAGCAAAAAGAACAAGAGGTAGTACCGTCTGCCAGAGACCTACTCAATATGGATATTAGTAGGATGTCGGACCTAGAGTTCAGAATCATGACTTTAAAGATATTAGCTGGGCTTGAAAAAAGCGTGGAAGTTATTAGAGAAACCCTTTCTGGAGAAATAAAAGAACTAAAATCTAACCAAGTCGAAATCAAAAAAGCTATTAATGAGGTGCAATAAAAAATGGGGGCACTAACTGCTAGGATAAATGAGGCAGAAGAGAGAATCAGCGATATAGAAGACCAAATGATGGAAAATAAAGAGGCTGAGAAAGAGAGAGAGAAACAACTACAGGATCACGAGGGCAGAATTTGAGAGATAAGCGATACGATAAGACGAAACAACATTAGAATAATTGGGATCCCAGAAGAAGAAGAAAGAGAGAGAGGGGCAGAAGGTATATTGGAGCAAATTATAGCAGAAAACTTCCCTAATGTGGGGAAGGAAACAGGCATCAAAATCCAGGAGGCACAGAGAACCCCTCTCAAAATCAATAAAAATAGATCAACACCCCGACATCTAATAGTAAAACTTATGAGTCTCAGAGACAAAGAGAAAATCCTGAAAGCAGCTCGGGAGAAGAGATATGTAACCTACAATAGTAGAAACATTAGATTGGCAACAGACCTATCCACAGAGACCTGGCAGGCCAGAAAGGACGGGCATGATATCTTCAGAGCACTAAACGAGAAAAATATGCAGCCAAGAATACTATATCCAGCTAGGCTGTCATTGAAAATAGAAGGAGAGATAAAAAGCTTCCAGGACAAACAAAAACTAAAGGAATTTGCAAACACGAAACCAGCCCTCCAAGAAATATCGAAAGGGGTCCTCTAAGCAAAGAGAGAGCCTAAAAGCAGCATAGATCAGAAAGGAACACAGACAATATACAGTCACAGTCACCTTACAGGCAATACAATGGCACTAAATTCGAATCTTTCAATAGTTACTCTGAATGTAAATGGGCTAAATGCCCCAATCAAAAGACACAGGCTATCAGATTGGATTAAAAAACAAGACCCATCCATATGCTGTCTGCAAGAGACTCATTTTAGACCCAAAGACACCCCCACATTGAAAGTGAGGGGGTGCAAAACCATTTACCATGCTAATGGACACCAAAAGAAAGCTGGGCTGGCAATCCTTATATCAGACAAATTAGATTTTAAAACAAAGCCTGTAATAAGAGATGAAGAAGGACACTATATCCTACTTAAAGGGTCTATCCAACAAGAAGATCTAACAATTGTAAATATCTATGCCCCTAACATGGGAGCAGCCAACTTTATAAGGAAATTAATAGCTAAATCAAAGAAACACATTGACAACAATACAATAATAGTGGGGGACTTTAACACCCCCCTGACTGAAATGGACAGATCATCAAAGCAAAAGATCAACAAGGAAATAAAGACTTTAAATGAAACACGGGACCAAATGGACTTCACAGACATATTCAGAACATTCCATCCCAAAGCAACGGAATACACATTCTTCTCGAGTGCCCATGGAACATTCTCCAGAATTGATCACATCCTAGGTCACAAATCAGGTCTCAACGGATACCAAAAGATTGGGATTATTCCCTGCATATTTTCAGACCACAGTGCTTTGAAACTAGAACTCAATCACAAGAGGAAAGTCGGAAAGAACTCAAATACATGGAGGCTAAAGAGCATCCTACTAAAGAATGAATGGGTCAACCAGGAAATTAAAGAAGAATTAAAAAAAATTCATGGAAACCAATGAAAATGAAAACACAACTGTTCAAAATCTTTGGGATACAGCAAAGGCAGTCCTGAGAGGAAAGTATATAGCAATACAGGCCTTTCTCAAGAAACAAGAAAGGTCTCAAATACACAACCTAACCCTACACCTAAAGGAGCTGGAGAAAGAACAGCAAATAAAGCCTAAACCCAGCAGGAGAAGAGAAATCATAAAGATCAGAGCAGAAATCAATGAACTAGAAATCAAAAGAACAGTAGAACAGATCAATGAAACTAGGAGCTGGTTCTTTGAAAGAATTAACAAGATTGATAAACCCCTGGCCAGACTGATCAAAAAGAAAAGAGAAATGACCCAAATCAACAAAATCATGAATGAAAGAGGAGAGATCACAACCAACACCAAAGAAATAAAAACAATTATAAGAACATATTATGAGCAACTCTATGCCAGCAAGTTAGATAACCTGGAAGAAATTGATGCATTCCTAGAAATGTATCAACTACCAAAATTGAACCAGGAAGAAATAGAAAACCTGAACAGACCTATAACTACTAAGGAAATTGAAGCAGTCATCAAAAATCTCCCAAGAAACAAAAGCCCGGGGCCAGATGGCTTCCCAGGGGAATTCTACCAAACATTTAAAGAAGAACTAATACCTATTCTTCTGAAACTGTTGCAAAAAATAGAAGTGGAGGGAAGACTTCCAAACTCGTTTTATGAGGCCACCATTACCTTGATCCCAAAACCAGACAAAGACCCCATCAAAAAGGAGAATTACAGACCAATATCCTTGATGAACATGGATGCAAAAATTCTCACCAAAATACTAGCCAATAGGATCCAACAGTACATTAAAAGGATTATTCACCACGACCAAGTGGGATTTATCCCTGGGCTGCAAGGTTGGTTCAGCATCCACCGATCAATCAACATGATACAATACATTAACAAAAGAAAGAACAAGAATCATATGATCCTCTCAATAGATGCAGAAAAAGCATTTGACAAAGTCCAGCATCCTTTCTTGATCAAAACTCTTCAGAGTATAGGGATAGAGGGTACATACCTCAATATCATAAAAGCCATCTATGAAAAACCTACAGCGAATATCATTCTCAATGGGGAAAAGCTGAGAGCTTTTCCCCTAAGTTCAGGAACGCGGCAGGGATGTCCACTATCACCACTGCTATTCAACATAGTATTAGAAGTCCTAGCCACAGCAATCAGACAACAAAAAGAAATCAAAGGCATCCAAATCGGCAAAGAGGAAGTCACACTCTCACTCTTTGCAGATGATATGATACTGTATGTGGAAAACCCAAAAGACTCCACCCCAAAACTGCTAAAACCCATACAGGAATTCAGTAAAGTAGCAGGATATAAAATCAGTGCACAGAAATTAGTGGCATTCCTATATACCAACAACAAGACAGAAGAGAGAAAAATTAAGGAGTCGATCCCATCTACAATTGCACCCAAAACCATAAGATACCTAGGAATAAATTTAACCAAGGAGGCAAAGGATCTGTACTCAGAAAACTATAAAATACTCATGAAAGAAATTGAAGAAGACACAAAGAAATGGAAAAATGTTCCATGCTCATGCATTGGAAGAACAAACATTGTGAAGATGTCAATGCTACCTAGAGCAATCTACACATTCAATGCAATCCCCATCAAAATACCATCCACTTTTTTCAAAGAAATGGAACAAATAATCCGAAAATTTGTATGGAACCAGAAGAGACCCCAAATAGCCAGAGGAATATTGAAAAAGAAAAGCAAAGCCGGTGGCATCACAATTCCGGACTTCCAGCTCTATTACAAAGCTGTCATCATCAAGACAGTATGGTACTGGCACAAAAACAGACACATAGATCAATGGAACAGAATAGAGAGCCCAGAAATGGACCCTCAACGCTATGGTCAACTAATCTTCGACAAAGCAGGAAAGAATGTCCAATGGCAAAAAGACAGTCTCTTCAACAAATGGTGTTGGGAAAATTAGACAGCCACGTGCAGAAGAATGAAACTGGACCATTTCCTTACACCACACACAAAAATAGACTCCAAATGGTTGAAAGACCTAAATGTGAGACAGGAGTCCATCAAAATCCTAAAGGAGAACACAGGCAGCAACCTCTTCGACCTCAGCCGCAGCAACTTCTTCCTAGAAACATCGCCAAAGGCAAGGGAAGCAAGGGCAAAAATGAACTATTGGGATTTCATCAAGATAAAAAGCTTTTGCACAGCAAAAGAAACAGTCCACAAAACCAAAAGACAACCGACAGAATGGGAGAAAATATTTGCAAATGACATATCAGATAAAGGGCTAGTATCCAAAATCTATAAAGAATTTATCCAACTCAACACCCAAAGAACAAATAATCCAATCAAGAAATGGGCAGAAGACATGAACAGACATTTTTCCAAAGAAGACATCCAAATGGCCAACAGACACATGAAAAAGTGCTCAACATCGCTCGGCATCAGGGAAATCCAAATCAAAACCTCAATGAGATACCACCTCACACCAGTCAGAATGGCTAAAATTAGTAAGTCTGGAAACGACAGATGTTGGCGGGGATGCGGAGAAAGGGGAACCCTCCTACACTGTTGGTGGGAATGCAAGCTGGTGCAACCCCTCTGGAAAACAGTATGGAGGTTCCTCAAACAGTTGAAAATAGAACTACTATATGATCCAGCAATTGCACTACTGGGTATTTACCACAAAGATACAAATGTAGGGATCCGAAGGGGTACGTGCATCCCAGTGTTTATAGCAGCAATGTCCACAATAGCCAAACTGTGGAAAGAGTCAAGATATCCATCCACAGATGAATGGATAAAGAAGAAGTGGTATATATACACAATGGAATATTATGCAGCCATCAAAAGGAATGAGATCTTGCCATTTGCAACAACGTGGATGGAACTGGAGGGTGTTATGCTGAGTGAAATAAGTCAATCAGAGAAAGACATGTATCATATGACCTCACTGATATGAGGAATTCTTAATCTCAGGAAACAAACTGAGGGTTGCTGGAGTGGTGGGGGGTGGGAGAGAGGGGGTGTCTGGGTGATAGACACTGGGGAAGGTATGTGCTATGGTGAGTGCTGTGAATTGTGCAAGACTGTTGAATCACAGATCTGTACCTCTGAAACAAATAATGCAATATATGTTAAGGAAAAAAAAAGAGGAAGAAGATAGCAGGAGGGGAAGAATGAAGGGGAGTAAGTTGGAGGGGGAGATGAACCATGAGAGACGATGGACTCTGAAAAACAAACTGAGGGTTCTAGAGGGGAGGGGTGGGGGGATGGGTTAGCCTGGTGATGGGTATTAAAGAGGGCACGTTCTGCGTGGAGCACTGGTTGTTATGCACAAACAATGAATCATGGAACACTACATCAAAAGCTAATGATGTAATGTATGGTGATTAACATAACAATAAAAAAATTTTTTTAAATATTTTATTTTTAAGTAATCTCTGCACCCAATGTAGGGCCCAAACTCACAATCCTGAGACCAAGAGTCACATGCTCCACCAACTGAGCCAGTCAGGCACCCAAAGTCTACATTTCAAACAAGTGCCCAGGTGATGTAGAGGCTGCTGGTACGTGGACCACACTTTGAACTGCAAGAGCTTAGATCACAACACTAAAACCACAGGCAAAACTCCATCACTCTGAGAGGATATTTGCAGCCAGCAGCCCCAGAAGAACCAGCAAGAGAGCAGAGACAGGCCATTGAAACCCCTCCCCACCATTTGAAAACCAACCATTCCCAAAGACCCACAGATTTGGAAAATTGTTCTATGCATTAGACAAGTGTCATTTATGAGGGCAGATTTCCCATTACGCCTAGACCTCTCTGAGTCAAGATCTGTTGACACCTGCTGGCATGGGTCATTACAGAGAGTTTCAGGCAATGGTGAATTCATTAGGCAAGGTCCCTGACCTCACGGTGTTTCCAAGATGGCTAATGAACCATTCATGCAACCAAAGCTGTGTGCACATCTTCATTCATTCCCATGTTCACTCATTTATTTGCCAAATACTGCCTGAGAACCTATGTTCTAGGTACTGAAGAAGGATGCTAAGTGTGACCCCAGTATAGCAGTTTGGGGTAATACAAAATGCTAGATACATGGGATGACCCTCCCATTTGAAAACAACTAAAATATCTGTTATAAAATAAGAAAAATCTTCTTCAATGTAAAATAAGCTGGCAAGAAAGTAAATAATGCACAAGGCAAAAAATGCAGGGAATGAAGGCAAGAACCAAAAACGTAAGGAGAGTGGCAGCTGTGTTTGCCCAGAGAGCATTCACTGAACCCTGAGAAACACAGCTTTGGTTTCTCTGGTGTCCCAGGGCTAAGATGACAGAGCCCAGGGTCTGCCCAAGGTGGAGAGTCTGATAGGAGTTCCTCCTCTCAAATAGCTGAGACTTCCAAGGGTTACCCTCTCAGGCTAAGGACAGATGAGAAATACCAACAATCCCCTCCTTCATGGGGACCCGGAGAAGAATGGACTGTCTTAAAACTGAGCCCTAAGTAGCAAGTGGAAAAAGTACTACTGAGAATTTGGAAACCTCAGGCATCCCTTACAAAAGTTTATAACCTGAATTCACACAACCTGGGTGGTCCCCAAACTCCACAAACCAAGAATTTTATTTACCATAGTTGCTGACAGTAAGTGGCCCCAGTGGCCTAGCAGATGCAAAAAAATGAAAACAAATATTCTTTGGAAGAATTCTCTGCAATCCCAGGTCTCACAAATTTCCATAAATAGAAATCCAAGGAAAAATGCACAAACCACAGTACAGAACTAACCAAATACACAAGGAAACAAGGCATTCTGACCGAGAGCCAACAGAAACAACTGACAACAGAACAAACTTGCAAGGGTTTCAGGTACTGGACTAATCATACAACTTGTAAAATAATTATGTGCGCTATTTTTTAAAGAAATAAAAAATAATCTTGAAAATATGTTCAGGGAGCAAGAAACAGGAAGGAATAACTAAGCAGACTTGAAGAAGAAACAAAGTTAACATCTAGAAATGAGAAGTATTACAAATGTAATCAACTACTGGGTGTGCACGCTTAACTACAAATTAGACACAGCTGAAGAGAGAATGGGTGAACTGGAAAACAATTAACAAAAAAAAAACTACCCATGATTAAGCACAAGATGTAAAAAGATAGGAAATTAAAGGGAAAAATAAGAATGAAGGCTAGAGTGAGTACATGTAACATATGGCTAATTACAATTCCAGAAGGAGAAATGCAAGAGAATGAAGCAGAGGCGATATTTTTAAAACTAATAGCTGAGAACTTTTCAGAACTAATGAAAGACATCAGGTTCAAAAGCCCAGTGAATCCAAGTAGATTAAATCAAAAGAGATGCCTACACTTAGGTTCATCATAGTAAAACTTCAAACTCCGAAGTTAATGAGAAGGATTTTTTTTTTAAGTCAGAAATAAAATACTGATTGTCCTTAAAAGGAGCAACACTAGGTGATGGCTGGTTCTCATCTGTAGCAATGGAAACCAGAAGAAAATTAAATGTCATTTTTTAACATGCTGAGAAAATAAATAAATGCCAACCCAAAATTTCATACCCCAAGAAGATATCTTGAAAGATCAAGTGTTAAAGACATTTTCAAATATACAAAAATTGAGAATTTGCCACTAGCAGACCCTCAATGAAAGTTGTATAATGGAAAAAAAGAAATTCCAGAAAGAAGTTCTAAGAGGAAAGAAGAAGTGATGTGGGTAAATCTAATCAAATATTGACTAGCTTAAATTATATAAAAAGTAACGTATCAAAAGACTTTTTTAAATACAGAATTAAAATACATGACAAGGGACTTCTCCTTCTGCTCACGAAGGATTAAACTGCTTCAGGATTTTCCCTATTACCATAAACAATTAGGAAAATATACCAAAAGGTGGGTGTGGGGAGAGAGAGAAACAAATGTTTTCAGATATTGGAAAAACAAATAGCATGGGACTATGCCCCAAAAGAAAAGAAACAAATGAGATGTGCACTATGACTGTCCCAGCAAACTTTCTGGAAACAGTTTGCAGATTGCAGTTAGCAGACAGGTAATGCAAACAAAGTTCAATGGTGTCACTGAGTTGAATAGATGAATATCAAGGTTTAAGGAAATCAGTGTGGTTAAAATTTGTGAAGCAGCCTGCCAGAGAATAGGGACATGCACAGAGAAAGAAAGAGAGAGACATCCAGAGAGCTGCAGTGGGGTTCTCTTTGAATCTTGGAATGAGTACTGTTCTGTATATGCATAGAGTGAAACTCCGTAAGGTCAAGAAAAAAACACTGGAAAGTAGCAGACTACATAAGTCCAGGAACCCACACAGAGAGGGGAATAGTTCATGTTCCCACTATGCAGAGTGGAAACAATTCACAATACATGGGACATTGGATAGGATCCTTAGAAGGGTCACAAGTTAGTAGTTGGCACTAAAGTACCTCTGCTTTGGGGCCATAATAATAAAGCTTAAAATTATCCCTTGAAAGGATCAGAAGGATCCCCAGTAACTTAATTTTGTGCCAGGGAAAAAAAAAAAAATCCAATACTCTATAAAGGAATCCACCCAAATCCAGCATTTGACACAGAAAATGCATAATGTCCATATGTCAGTTTATTGCTTCTTAGCTCTAAATACACCCTTCATTGTGCTGCTTTACGATACTGGAGCTGGACCCTGAATACTTGGTACTATGCTAGATTTTGTCTTTAAAGGATGCTGAGGCAGGTGGGGAGGTGTCACTGCAAGATCATTGCTGAGAAAGAAGTTTCTCTTCCTGGTTCTGGTGTAGTTTATCCCCACGGCTGTCAAGCTGTTTAGGAGGCCTAGTGGCACTCATTCCCCAACAAGTTCTCCAAACACCTAATAGACCACTTCCTGAACCAGCACTGGCCCCCTGGAACCCTGGCCTCCTGTTGACCTGACAGGTGGATCCTGCAGACCAGGTAGGACCCAGCTTCCTCTTCTAATGAGTGTTTCAGCCTTCAAGTATGTTGCTGAAATGGAAATCTCTGGCATAACTCTCTGGCAAGTTTCTTCTCCATTGGCAGGCTGTGTGTTCATATGGCAGAGACACCCTCTCCAACAAGGTCTGACTCAAAGGGGGCAGGGCTGGAGATGTCTCTTTCAAGTTCTTCATTTCTTCCTGTCAACACTCCCTCGGCCCTAGAGGAAGGGCTTCCTGCGTTCGTTATTCCTATATTCCTTAGAGTCCTCCTTTACCCCTTGTAGTAATTAACCACATTGGACTAGTTAATAATTACTTGTATTAAATTATCCCTGTTCAAATTACTGATGAGATTTCTGTCTTTACCTGGCCCTTGACTGATATATCCAGCATGCAATCAAAAATTACTAAGCTTACGGAAAAGCTAGCATTGAGTAAATATGATCATAACCAGGAGAAAAAGAAATTAATTAATAAAAATGACCCAGAAATGGCTGAGAGGATAGAATTCGTCATCAAGGACTTTAAAACATTATAAATTGTACACAAATGTTCAAAGATTTAAAGGAGAACATGGACACAATGAGGACATAGAATGGAAACTTATAAAATAAAAGGACCCAAGGGCCACAGGGAGATGAAAAATACAAATCTGAAATGAAAAAAATATGCTGGATGGGATTAACAGTAGATTAGATACTGCAGGAAATAAGATTAGACAACTTGAGAAGGTAGCATTAAAAACCATCCAAATTAGGCACAGAGAGGAAAAAGGCTAGTGGGGGAAAATGAACTTATATCAGTCATCCATGAGACAATGTCAGGGTGCCTTACAAATGTATCATCAGAGTCTTGGAAAGGGCAAGACAGAAAAAAATATTTGAAGAAAAAAAAATCGCTGAAACTTTTCCAGGTTTGGTGAAAATTATACACCCACAAATCAAGAAGTTCCATGAACCCCAAGCAGAATAAAGATAAACATACCAAAGCACATCATGATCAAAACTCCTGAAAAGCAGTGACAAAGAGAAAATCTTAAAAGTGGTCAGAGAAAAGAGATATTGTATACAAAGGGGAAAAAATTAAAAATTATGGAAGACTTCTCACAGAAAGAATACAAGGCAAAAAAGAATGAATCAAAATCTTTGAAAACAACCTACTTAGAATTCTAAAGCCAACACAAATCTTTTGCAAAAATAAAGACTTTCAAACAAAATCTGGGAGAATTTATAATCAGTCAGCCTCCACAGGAAAAAAAAAATTAAATTAAGTTCTTCACGGGGGCGCCTGGGTGGCTCAGTCCATTAAGCGTCTCCCTTTGGCTCAGGTCGTGATCCTGGGGTCCTGGGATGGTGCCCTGCGTCAGGCTCCTTGCTCAGCAGGGAGTCTGCTTCTCCTCTCCCACTGCCCCTCCCTCTGCTGTGTGCTCTCTCTCACTCTGTCTCTCAAATAAAGAAAATCTTTAAAAAAATAATAAATAAATAAAATGAAAGTTCTTCAGGCCAAAGGAAAATGATACCAAGTGGAAATTTGGATTTGTACAGGGGAATGAAGAACTCTCAACAATAAAAGAGAAACAGACCATTGGTACATTCAACATGAATGAATCTCAACCGTCACCTAAGTGAAAGAAGCTAGACACAAAAGGCTATATATTGTATGATTCCATTTACACAAAATTCAATAAAAGATAAAACTATAATGACAGCAATAGTTCAATCGTTGCCCAGGGCTAAGAATGGAGAAAGTAGATAGGCTACAAGTGGGCACAAGGGAAATTTGGGGTTGATAAAGAGGTTTTATATCTACAGTGTGATCATGATTACCCAACTACACATTTGTCAAAACTTATCAAGTGGTTTTTCCACCAGTCTGAATGTATGAACTGTCATGCACACTAGTTGCATGAAATAAAATCTTTCCTAATTGAAAAAGAAAAAGAACTTACCAAGCAGTATACTTAAAATGAGTGAAGTTTAGGGGCATCTGGGTGGCTCAGCTGGTTCAGCATCTTCCTTTGGCTCAGGTCATGATCCCAGAGTCCTGGGATCGAGTCCCACATCAGGCTCCCTGCTCTGTGGGGAGCCTGCTTCTCCCTCCCCCTCTCCCTCCGTGGTTCCCCCTGCTTGTGCTTCCTCTCTCTCTCTGTCTTTCTCTCAAATAAATAAATAAAATCTTTTTAAAAAAGAAAAATGAGTGAAGTTTATTGTGTGCAAATGATAACCTAATAAAGTTGATGATTTAGAGAAAAAAAAACAGAAGACCATATATAATGCTTTAGCTTTAAAAATGCATCACAACAACCACAGAGAAGTTTAAAAGAAGGCCAGTGGAATTAAAGCGTATTTAAGGGATTAAGTGTGTTCTTCGAGAGAATGGTAAAGATATTGGTTAACTTTAGATTTGGATAAACAGAGAAAAGAATTTGTTATTTCTAAGGTTACCATTAAAGGAATAGAAATGAATATGTAATTTCTGATCAGTGCAGGGGAAAAGATGTAATAGATAAAATATATATATACTAATGAAAAGGAGAGGTAAAAAGCATATAATGGGTGAGACAAACAGGAAGCACAAAATAATATGGTAGCTATAAATTCAAACACATCAGCAATTGCAAGACATGTATATGGTCTGAAAGCTAGAACCATAAATTAAACAAATTCTAACCAAGAAGGCAGGTGTTGCTATATTGACATCAGACAAAATGGACTTTAAGGCAAAAGCATTGCCGGGTAAACATGAACACTTCATGATGATAAAAGGTCCCCAGAAATACATAACAATTTTAGAATTGAATGCATTTTGGGGCGCCTGGATGGCTCAGTCAGTTAAGCGTCTGACTCTCGATTTCAGCTCAGATCGTTATCCCAGGGTCTCAAGATCAAGCCCCGTGTTGGGCTCTGCTCTGGGCGTGGGGAGCCCGCTTGAGATTCTGTCCCTCTGCCTCTGCCCCTCCCCCTGCTTGTGCACACGCTCACTCTAAATAAATAAATAAAATCTTAGAATTGTATGCATTTAAAAATCATAAAGAAAAAAATGACAGAACTTATGTGGAAATAAACAAATCCATAATCATAGGATGAAATCATTAACAAACCTTTCTCAGTAATCACTTGAATAAAAAGAATTTTTTTTTTCAATCAAGAAAGGCATTTTGCCAATCTGTTTAACCTGACTAAATGGACATATGTAACCTACATTGTCGATTACTACAGAAGATACATTCTTTTTGATCATTGCCCCCAGGCCAGAGCTGGGGTACTGAGGCTCAGGGCAAATTTCTGATTTGTCCAAGATGCAGTCTCCAGTTGAGTCTCCTGTCACGTAAATCCCTAATTTTCTGCTTTTCCTGGATGGTTCAAAATGCCTCCTGCTCCCCTCGGGGCAAAGGCTTGGTCCCAAAGCCATATCCGGCTTCCCAAAGCCAGCTCAAGGCCAGGGTGACCTTGCTGAAGGCTGAGGTGTTACCAAAGAAGGAAGAAGGCAGGAAGCAATACCAGAAGAAGGCATTGTTGCCTGCAGCTGTGATGCTGACGTTTGCCAGAGGAGGAAGCCTCCAACGGTCGGGTGTGGTTGGCTGGCTGTTCCCAACCCCACTCCAGGATGCTCGAAAATTCAAGCTTAAGAAAACATTATAACCTTCATCGCTTGGAGACAGCGGGCTTCCCTGGGTCTTCAAGAGGAAGAAGATGTTCTGGGCCCCCATGCTAAAAATGATCCTTTGTGAATGGGAAAAGAGCATGAATGCAGATACCCTAAAGGGGGCAGAAAGGTCAAGTCCATCTAACCTAGAGGTGGTGGCTAAGCAGCTGGTTTGGAGCCACCCCAGGAAGCCATTTCCCCAGGAAGTGAGATGATCTTGGGAATATGGCCTAAGATGGCAGTTCAACTCATTCAACTTCTACTCCTGAGAGCTACTCCCCCAAGGGTGCCTGGAGTCTTCAGGTACCGTCTTGCAGGTATGCCAGTTGTCCCTATGCTTGCCAGTCCATGGGCATTTCTGGTTGTCCTCCCATTTCTCTCCCTCGAATTAGCCCTCAGTTCTAGGCCTTGGCTGATAAGAGAACAGCATCAGCTGCCATGTCACATCATTCCGGTGTAACTTCGTGCACTGGGAACACTTCAGATTAGGAGAGTTTACCAAGCACACCTGGGTGGCTCAGTCAGTTAAGCATCTACCTTTGGTTCTGGTCACGATCCCAGGAGCCTGGGATTGAGCCCCGCATCAGGTTCCCTGCTCAGTGGGGAGCCTGCTTCTCCCTCCGCCCCTTCCCCCTGCTCGTGCTCTGTCTCAGATGCGTGTGTGCACACTCTCTCTCTCAAATAAACAAATTAAATATTTTAAAAATAAATAAATAAATAATTTTTAAAAAATAAATAGAGAAGCTTACCAAAAAAAGCATTTGTTCAGCACATGTTCATTGAGCAGCTATCATATTCCAGGCACGTTGCTGGGGACTGTGGGCAAAACGGTAATGACAATAATGCTGTTGATGAGGATGATGATGACCCGATGCCATAACAGCCAGCATTTCCTGAGCACCCCCTGTGTGTCAAGCACCATGCTCTGCACTTAAAAGCGCTACCTTATGCAGTCTTCTGAGCAGTCCTCTGAGGCGGGTATTAGAATGATTATCTCTGTATACATAAGGACGAGGGGGCTCAGAAAGGTTAAGTGATGTGCACAAGGTCACGCAGCAAGTAGGGGCAAAGATGGGACCGGAACCTGGAAACTCACTTTTGGTCACAATGGTCCCCAAGATGAGTACAACCCAACTGCAAATACAAGTCATCTGCAGTTTCACCTCCTGGAAACAAACAGCACAAGTAGAGAGGAGATGGGCAGGTGGGCAGATCCGAGGTTTCAACGGAGCACTTTGGGACTCTGTGAAGGCTTGCTGGTTGTCTGTGTGTGCCCTGAGCAGGCAGGCTGCAAGCCCCCGGACCAGCCAGGTCCTCAACGTTGGCATTAGCTCCCCAGCTGCACACACACACACACACACACACACACACACACACACACACACACGAAGCCCACCCCAGTGACCACTCAGCCCACGGCTTCAGCCAGACTCCCTGATGGGTCCCAACCTTGACCACCTGCCTATGAAGATCTGATTCCAACCTGTTTTCCAGCCCTCAGGAAATAGGAAAGCATGTGTGTTCTCAATATGTCTGTAAAGTGCTTCTCCCATATCTTTTCCTTCCCAACAAGGAGAGGCATTCAGCAGGGAGAAATTCTTCCCCAGGGAGGGACTGGGGTTTGTCCCGGACAGTACCCTCTGGTATGATAAGAAGTGGAGCCCAGGGAGCTCCCAAGAGCACCAGGGAAGTGGGACCAGGAGGCTGGAGTGCTGTTGGCAAGAAGAAAATCGAGTGAGCAGGTGGGAACACACAAACAGAGGAAACCTGCAATGAAAAGAATCGACAGGACAGACCGGAGCGTGGGGACGAGACCAGGAAATAACTCCTTAGGATCTAAGCCGTCCAAGCACTACACACAGAAGAAGTGGGGCAGGGCCAGTCTTGCCTACGTGGTGCTCTGACCACCATTTCCTGGCCGGGAAAAGGTGCCTCTGTGTCAGCAGGAAAGCCACTGGAGAGGTATGACTAATAGGAAGGGAAGCATGCTTTGTGAACTGTAAAATTCTATACATGTGTTTATGCACCGGTATTCTCCTCCAGAGCGTTTACCTTGGAAACTCTAACAAGTGGCCAGGCAGGTGAGGCACCGCAGCAAAGAAACAGGGAAGTCAACGCGGAATTAGAAAGAACTGTTGCCTGTGGTTGGGCCGGGGGCAGGGGAGAAAGGGTGGACATTGAGTCCTGGGACAAAATTCAGCTCAACCCCCCATAAGTTTTCTCCTTTGCTGGGGAGGAGAGGCGGAGGGAGAGGGAGAGAGAGAGAATCTCAGGCAGGCCCCATGCCCAGCGTGGAGCCCGACACGGGGCTTGATCTCACGTCCCCTGAGCAGAAGTCAGGAGTCAGACACCTAACCCACTGAGCCACCCAGGCGCCCTTCAAATCCCCGAAACTTTTCAGAACAGCCTGGGAGGGCATGAGCTGCCTCAGGTCTCATCCAGATCCCTAAGAGGCCTTGCCCACTTCTTCATGAAGGTCCCAGGCGAGTGAGCAAGCGGGGAGTACCTGTTTCATTCACTCTTTCATCCATTCAACCAGTGTTTATTCGACACCTATTATGTGCCAGGTCCTGTAATAAAAGGTGTGATTACAACTGTGGTAAATGCTATAAAGGAGATGTACATGGTGCCATCAGGGCTATAAGCAGGAAATACAAATATGAGATATAGAATCAGTTATATAAGGGCCTATACTCGGGACAACAGAACTAATCTGAAGTGTTGATAATTAAGCTGAGATCCAAAGGATGGGTGGTTATTAATTAGGCAAAGAGGGGAGTAAGAGTGACACAGGCATAAGGAACGGTCTGGTCTGTGCTAAGGCCCCCGTGGGACATGAGAATGGCATTAGCTTTTGTTGTATAACAAGTCACTCCAAAACATAGTGGCTTGAAACAACAACCACTTTTTTTTTTTTTAACCCACCATTTAGTGGGTCAGAAATTTGGGTTGAGTTCAGCCAGGCAGTTCCAACAATTCAGGTCATATCATATTGCGGCTGATCTTGGCTAGGACTCACTCATGTGTCTGAGTCAGTTGCCAAGTCAGGGAAGAACTGAGTGACCTTGCCTGGGGAGCTTCGGTTCTTCACTTTATGGTCTGCATTCCCCAGCAAGCTATGCTGGGCTTCCTTCACATGCAGCAAAAGGCTTCCACCAGGCAAGCCAAAAAGGACAGCCTCCAAAGGTGCGTTCCGTGTCTCCAGACCCACCACACTTGCTGTTGTCACATTGGCCAAAGCAAGGCACGGGGCTAAGCCCAGAGTCGGGTGTGAACAAATTAGGGGCTATAACCATAACAATCTACCTCAGTGTGTTCAAGGAATTGAAAGAAAGAGGAAGACAAGAGAGTGAAGAGTGAAGAGCCTGGTGTGGGTGAAGCTGGGAGTGGGGGAGCCAGACATGCAGGACCTCCAAAAGGAAAGGAGTCTTGGAGTCTAGGAGTTCGGTCCTGAAAGCAGACAAACCCTCTGTCATGTGTAGCTGATCACCATAAATAAATCCCGTGAAGACGGAACTGCCCTGGGTGAACTAGTAAAATGGACTTTCCAAGCTTGAGAAGCTGGAGACAGGATGTGGAGCACGGTCTACCCCTCTTCCTGCCTGCAGCCCCCACTGCTGTAAATGCCTCATGGCTTCTCACCTCCGTTCCTTGGCACCTGCTCCCCACTCAGCAGTAAACAATCTTCCCACACCCCGTGTAAGGCCAGAGCCCACCTCTCCAAGACTGGCTGCAGCTAGCACCACCTCAAAGCAGCCCTCCCTGACTTCTCTAAGCCCCCAAGACCAAAGATACATCAAAGGACACCGTGAGGCCTAGGGGAAAAGCCTGTGACTTATTAGAGTGGCCTTGTGGTCTCTAGGATCAAGTTTGTCTGGGGCCCAGTCCTGCCTGTGTGGCACACACCTGGGGGCACCGTGCTTCACCAATGCGGTAACCATCTTTAACCGCAGGGCCTGTACACAGAAGAGTCAGAAATACTTGAACGAGAGATCCGACCCCTCAACAGGACTTGCCTCTAAAGCCCCAGTCAATGTTATTAATGCCATCTGTCATGGCAGTTGAGGTGCCAGCCCCAGTGTCTCCCAGTTCCACCGCGAAGCCACCCGCCCAAGGGAGAGAAGCCTCCCAGCTCTAGGACAGTCTGAGGCAGGGCAGTGGGCAAGTAAAGAGAAGGGACCTCCCTGGGAGACAAGTACCACAGCACCATTTACTGTAACAGGGGAAGAACCCGACCTGCCGTGACGTCCATTGGAGGCCTTCCCCGGGTGCTAGGACAACTAGCCAGGAGCACTGAGGGAGCGATCACCTGAGCACTGATGCCAGGAAGCCAATTTATAGGTTGGCTCATTCACCACAGGCTGGAGAAGCAGAGCCGGTGAACCAGGGGCTGAGGGCGCCAGGCCCCGCCCACCAGTCCTGACCGACTTTTCGAAACTCTTCTTGAAGCGCGCGGGTGTAACTCACACTGACTCCCTTTTGCAGAGAGGAAATCTGAAGTCCAGGGAGATAAGCCTTTGACTCATGGGCCCCTTCAGAAGTCATGGCCCCCCAGGTAGCCGACTACATTTCCCAGCCTCCCTTGGGGTTACATGCGGCCCTGCTGACCAGGTTCCAGCCAATGAGAAGTGAGTGGAAGTGACCTCTCTAACTTTGGGGGTTTGCTCACAAATGGCAGAGCTGTGCCCTCCTTCCTTGTTCTTCCCCTTCCCGTTGCCTAGTGAACCGTCTTGGACAACACAGGGAAGAGCAAAACCTCAGAATAATGGAGCAGCAACAAGATGGAAAGAGCCTCGGCCCCTCATATCCGGGCACACAGTCCCGGGGCCACCGTATCGGCCCTGACCGGCTTAAGGCAGCACACCCTGTTAAGTTTGGAGGAAACAACATAGCCTGTCTTGATGAAGCTACTTTTATCCCAGCTAGCTGCTACGGCTGCTAAATCCATATCCTCCTGCCTCATAGTATATAGCCCCGGGAGTGTTTCCTCAGGAAGCCCAGGACCACTGGGACTGCTTGATCCCAGGGGCTCTCATTGTCCCAGGACAACAGAGCTGTGACCTCCACCCCAGGGACCAGCTCTTTTCTTGAAATAGCCAGGGAAGTTGCTCGCTTGGAGGAAGCTGCTAGACTGCCAAGGATGGGAAGGGAAACAGCACAGCTGGTATCCTGCCAGGGTAGATACCAATACACCTGCACTACTGGGTACAATGCTGAAATACTTCTGGGCCAGTTGACCAGCAGCCACTGCCCTGAGCCACCCCACCCCAGGAATGGCCCCCCTCCCGAGCCATCCAGGCCCCAGACTCAGCAATTAAAGGGGCAACACCTGGCAAAGGAAGGGGTCACCAGGACTTCATCCCGACCTCTGGACGTTGCGTCAGCAAGCCACACTGCGTGTTAAATATTTTGAACATCACCCCTGGCTATAAGGTGCCTGATCTCCACCACCTGAGTGCAAATGAACCACTGAACTCAGTGTTGACAGTGATAGGGTGACATGAGTTCTAAAAGCTAGAGACTGGCCACTGAATCACCACTTCCACCTCCTTCTCTCTTGTTCCCCAAACCAGAAACGCTTGGCTCCACCCAGGCCTGCCCTCGCCCCTTCAGAATGTCCTACCATCACGCCCAGATATTATTGCACTCTTTTATTTACAGAAAACACAGATAAAGCATTTCAATGTTCATTTAGCAAACTGATCCACTCTTTTTCTTTTTGGCACAAAGAAATATCACAGATGGACCCCAAGATCAATCAGAAACCCTTAAGATTTATCAGCCATCACTGGTCCAGGGGCAGCCACAAGACTCAGACAGGCAGACAGACAGCATTGCCACAGACTGGAAAAAATAAACAAGGTCCACATTCACCTCACAGTAAAAACCTGCTCACCGGCAGGCAAGGGCAGGCCGGGGTGGGCGTTGGGGAGGGGGAGTGGGGGGCAGATTCTCTGCTTCAAGGGGGGCAGTGGGCATTGGGCATTGGGGGCAGGAAGCAGGATGGGGGGGATTAGACACCATTCATAAATTAGAGGTGACCTTTTTGCTTTTAACCTCTTACCTTGTGGAAGTAAGACAGTGCAAAACTACCATACCCTGACCACTGGGCCACTGGAAATGCTGCCGAAGTTCCATGGTTTGGGGGTATCTCTCCTCGTGGGCGCCCGTGTGTGTGCATGTGTGTGTATGTGAATGTGTGAGTGTGGTGCTTGTAAACATTGTCACCATCCACGCAGAGACCCAAAAGCCGTGTGTCTGAATGGGGTGAGCTGGGGGCTCTACCCCGCTTCATGCCCCCTCCGCCCCAGTGATTCCTGTCCAAGACATAGTGCAAATTTCAGAGACAAAAAGAGGCCGAAGAAAGTGGAGGGGGGACGGGGCCTGTTGGGGGGGGGGAGGGGGAGGCAGGAAGGACACAGAGACCGGGCGGGAGAGAGAGGGGGAAATAAGGCAACAGTTAAAAAGGGTCCATTTTATCAAAACCGACGCCATGTGCCCCTCACCCCCACCCACGGAGCCCTCGTCACGAGAAAGGGCGGAAGTCCCGCTCCTCCACCAGACTGACGGAGGGGTTCTTGAGCTCCTCCTCCGACGTGGCCATCTTGTAGCCCAGCTGCGCCAGCACCCGCTGGCAAGCGTTCTGGGCGAAGGCCACAATGTCGTAGGAGAGGCGGAAGCGCCACTTCTCGGCCGTGGCCGCCGAGTTTCGCACGGTGCCGTATTTGTGCTTGCCCAAGGTGGGGTCACCCCGCGTGTTGTTCTGGATCCAGCGGGCCACATGGCTGTCCAGGGGGATCCCCAGGAAACCGTAGATCTCCTCGGTCTTCTTCATGGGGTTCCTGGCCAGGTCCTCGTAACGCACCAACATGTACTTGCCCTTGAGCCACGGGGGCCGCATGAGGCCGGTGGACACGGAGTTGGAGAAGTCCTCGCACACCGTGGTCAGCTGCGTCACATCCAGGTTGTAGGGCTTCCTCCCAGTGCCGTACCAGAGCCGCCAGAGGCGGTACGTGTCGCGGAACGTCTCGCTGCGGGAGGCCAGGATGCCACGCGGGTCTCGGACCAGCTGGATGACCTTGAGGTTTAACCGGGGGTCTTCAACCAGGGCCCGCAGGTCGTTAACCTCGGGCACCCGCACCGTCTTGATGGCCACGTGGCTGCGCTCGCGACAGGCCTCGGCGGCCACCGTCAAATTCAACAGACCACACTTGCGCACGCAGTCCCCCTCCTCCAGTACCAGTTCGGGGGAGCCCGGGGGGTCGCACACGGGGCGGGAGCACAGCACCCTGCTGGCCCCGCGGCGGAAGATCCTGTCGGTGGTGTGGTTGACGGGCGGCGGCTTGATGTAGTTCTCCAGGAAGTAGAGGTCACAGTCATAGAGGCTCCTCAGGAGGTCACGGCTGGCGCCCAGCATGACCCGCCGGTCCGCGGGGCTCTTGCCCTGGGTAAAGCGGGGGATGAGCGTGTTCTGGACGTGGTAGAGGGGCTCGAACAGGTAGAAGACGTCCAGGTGCTGGTTGAAGAGCTGGCCCACGAAGGAGGAGCCGCTGCGCGTGGTGGCCAGGATGAGGATGTGGGTCTTGCGGGAGGCGTTGTAGGCAAAGGTGGGGCCCTCCTCGCAAAGCCGCTCGGCCAGCCCCGCCTCCGCCAGCCCCGGGCAGGTGTGAAAGGACTTGGCGGTGAAGGTGCGGATGGCGGTGTACTGTATGGCGATGGAGGCCAGGGCAAGGAGGAGGACGGCCTTCCAGGAACATTGCATGGCTGGGCACCTTCATGGGGCTGCTTCTCCACCATGCGAGGTCTGCGGGCAAAGGTGGGCGGCCGTCAGGGAGCAGCCTGCGGCGGGGTGCATCACCGGGCCAGGGGCCCCAGCCGGCTCCCTTGGACGGGCTGGCCTCCAGGGGGTCCCCAGACCTCCGGGATTCCCTGCCCGATGCTCACACATGCGACTAAGGACCGAGGAGCTTCTCAGCTAGACTTTACATTCTCTGGGGACTCCTGGGAGCTTCCGGGGACCGAACAAATTGACTCCCCACATGCAGAGTTTAACAAATGCTGCAGGGGACTTCCATCATGAACCCGGAGTTCCTTAGTGGGGCCCCACTGTGCAAGAAGCTAACTTCCCCAGCTCACACACTCAGGGGCCCAGCAGTTCCTGCCTGGAGTCATTCTCCTGCCACTGCCTATCACCCCTGCCAGCACCTCTGGGGCCCATCTGCATCTTCCACTCCCACGAGCAGGCACCGGGTTCCCCACTGGGCATCTTTTCTCCATCCCCTGCCCACCCCAGGAGGAAAAAGAGCTCCTGTCAGATGCACACTATGAGGATCCATGCACTGGGCCACGAGAGGGGGACAACTTGTCAAGCCCACCACCCCAACTTAGGGGTGCAGGTGACCAGTTACCCAGATGAGGACTTCTGGGACCCCCACGGTCAACGAGAGTCAACTGGCCCAGAGCAGAGAAAGGTCCAGGGGCTGCTGAAAAGCATCCTTTCCCAGGCCCCAGGCACCCTCCAGGTTTGCTCCTGGCCACTGGGGCAAGGGGCAGGCGTCGGGCAAGGGGCAGGCGTGGGGCAGATGACCCCCACTGACAGCAGAGTGAACTGGCTCCTGGGGGGGGGGGGAACGGGCCCACCCCAGCTAGTCCTCAAGGGCCTCCACCGTTCAGCTCTCAGCTCTCTGCCCACAGAGCAGAATCTGCCACATGTGACCCAGCAATGGCCCCAGAGAACCAGGCAGGATGGACAGAAGATGAGGGGGTGGAGCAGAAGGGGCATCTCAAGGAATGGAGAAAGCAAAAGTAGGGGCAGGGCAGGAGGGCAGGGCAGGACACCAGGGAAGGTCCAGAGCAAGGTGCCAGCCTGAGCATCTGGAAGTCGCCCCCAAGAGAGGCTGGCTCAGCTCCCGGGCCCTGGAGGAGGGCTGGGGCTGCTCCCAGAGCAAAGGCAGGAAGGGCTCTACCACTCACCAAAGAGGGGCTGCTCCGAGCTGGGGAGTCCACAGCTGCCAGGTCTCCTGGCCTAGCCGGCAGTCCCAGCCTATGCAGAGGCCCTGTGAGCAATAGACTGTAGAGAGAGAGACAGGGGAAGCGTTCTGGGGGGAGGGGGGAGGTCGATGTGTCAACATCGCCCTTCCCACCCCTTCCCTCCTATGTCCTGTGTCCTCACAGACTGCCCCCCCCCCCAGGGCCGGCTGACAAGGGCCCTGGTTGCTCTCCCAGACCTATCACTGATTCAGAGCTCCAGCTATCCCAGGGCCACCTTTTATCCCCTGGGATCTGGCCCCCTGACTCCTGAGCCCTCCACCCACCTCCCCCACCCCCTACCCATCCCTTCCTGGCAAGTCCGAGTCCCTCACACCAGGACCCAGTGGCAGGGAGCTGGCAAGCCTGCACCCCCAGCTGACCAAGAGTTGGTACCCCACACAGGCAACCACCCCGGGGAGGACCCCCCACCCCACCATCCAAGGGAGTTGCAAAGAAACCTACTGGCCACAAATACCTTGAGGCCTCCCTAGCTCGGTTCAGCTCTGGTGACCAGACTGACCCAACCAGACACAGTGCTCAGCACCCAACTGTGGAACGGTATCAGAGTCAAAGTTATTCCAGAAAACTAGGCCAGAGCACAGCCCCGACTGGCTCTGCATTTCAAATCAACAGAGCAGCCTGACCCTTCAAAATTTGACTTTTTCAGTGACTCCCCAAGAGGGGTTCGGTGGAAGTCAACAAGGCAGGGGGGCTCACCCCAGACCTCCAGGTGGAAATGGCAGCTCCGTCTAGATAGCCCAGACACCGAGGCCCACTCGGAAGGGACAGCTGGGGCGGGAGGCTCTTCTTCCAACCACACCAGAGAGGAGAACGGCTACCTAAAACTCAAAGCAAAAGTGGACCAGGGAGCGTTCCTGACTTCGATGCTGTCCGCGGATTCTAAGTTAAAACACCAAGACTAGCATTTTTTCGGTTAGCATCCATCGAGTACTGCCTAAGCCCTTTACCTGCATTCGCTCATTTATTCCTCACAGGAGCTTCATGTGGAAGCCAGGATTAGCTCCATTTCACAGGCAAGGAAGCTGAGGCACAGAGAGTGGGGTGACCTGCCTGAGCTCACATGCTTCGTTTAACGCACATCTCACAGGTTCCCCAGAGCCCACGCTCTTTCCCTCTGAGGAGATTTGACCTTGTTCCTCCAGCTTACATGCACTTGGCCTTCAAACATGCATTCAATTATGTCCCGGGCCCATGTGTAAATCGGCAAGAGAGAGACCGGGTATTACAAGGGTACAGACGATCTGTAATGTAACACTTACAGATCCTTCCCTTTGCCGTCTGGCCTTGTTGATCACGGTCTTGTTGATCAAGGCTCATGGCTGAGGGGATAAACTTGTGCTTTGTGAATATTCTTCCCACATCCCGCTATTTGGCGTGACTCCTTTGGGGGAGCGGTTTGTGGATCCTCACTTCCCAAACCCGCTGTGCTGCCTAGCTCAGCCAACTCCGAACACCACGCTATTCCTTACAGCCTCCTCTGGGAGGTCAGGGTCCTCACTCCCATTTTTTAGATGGAGAAATTGGGGCTCACAGACTAAGCAAATGTGCAGAAGCAAATAAGGAATAGCAGAGACTCGAATCCCTCTATGTCAGACTCTTAGGCCAGTGCTCTGGCCCCTTTACCATCAGCTTAGCGAAGAAAAAACAGAGCTGAAGCAGTCTGGTTGCCTCTGGGAGGGGCTCAGAGCTTGAGCTGAGATGACAGTGAGCCAGCTGAGGCTCTGGATCCTAGGAGTCCTATTTTAAGTCTGAAACTCCACTCAGTACCTATAGGGAAGAGTACCATGTCACCAGGTGGCAGTAAATATGGGAAGGCCACAGTCTAGACTCTTGGTAACCTCCAGTGTGATCAGAGAAAACCACAGCCCTGACCACACCCCATCCCACCCCTACCTCACCCCAGGGCCACAGAGAATGCTGACTTCATCAAAAGGCTTCAATGAGGTGCCCAGAGAAAACTGCCTCTCTGCCTTAAGTTAGATTCTCCTGCAAAATGCGGGCTCACCCTGCCTAAGTGCCCCAAGACAAATGCCCCTAAAGACAGGTAGGGAATACCATGAATACTAGTGTAGGTAATATTTTAAAGTTATTTAAGTAAGGGTCTACAGTTGCAACGCCCTAATGCACATCATTAGGATGGACTCTTTTTGTATTTATTCGTAAAGATCTGTCAGGTATCGAGCATGACCCAGGCACTGTTCTAGGAATTATGGCGGGGGAGGGGGGAAACATGAAGGAACAAACACTTACTGGGCATTCATGATGTTTATCCCAGGGGGGATCACAGATTAGGGTACAAGGTGGAGTGAAAAACACCTCTCGCCCTCACACTAACCCTGTGTGGTTGATGTTGTCATATCCCCATTTTACAGATAAGGAAGCTGAGGCTCTGCAAGGTTAGATGAATCTCCCCAGCTCACGCTCCTCGTGAGGGGTACAGCCAGGATTCCAGCCCAGGCAATGTGCTCTGGAGCCCATGCTTGAACCCTCCTCCTTGACCCATTACATTTAATCCCCTTTGGTCTCCACCAAGACGGGAAACAGAAGGCTGAAAGAGATTTCACTTAACTCAAAGATTCTGGTACCAAAAGGAGAATTCACCCATCCAGGGGAGCATTTAAGTTTCTCTCCCTGCCACCTCTCCCCACCCCAACCCAGAGAAACTTTTAAGGCCAGGATTCGAAACTGCTGCCTTGGCTAATAAATCAGGAGTAACTGAAGGATCTCGATGGTATAAATCCCTAAGAAAGTGGGACTCGGGTTCACAAGGTACAGTCTGAGCATCCACGAGGGGACTGTGTTCAAAGGCCCAGCCAAGGCCATCCCCCTGCCTCCCAGGAGGGCAAAGCGAGGGCATGGGAACAGGAAGATGAAGAAAGTCAGACCCTCCTAGAAATGCACCCCCTCTCCTGCCAACCTGGCAGAGCTGGGCTCAGGACTGGCCAAGCTTCCTTGGTATGCTGGAGGCATCTGCCCTGGAAACCAGAGACCCCAAGGCCAGGTCCCACTGTTCCCAGGGGAGCTCTGTCCACTGCAAGGAACTCTTCAATGCCCTTGTCCTCCAAGCCAGACTGCAAGCCCCACGGCCCCTCCCTGGGCTTTGAGCAGCCTTTGGCATGACCTTCCTCCATCTCTGGGTAGTCAACATCCAGACAAGCCTTAGACAGAGGAGCCCAGAATCTGTAACTTGTGTTTGGAAGGCCAGGGAGTTGGTGAACTCCCAGCAGAAACCTCAGACTTCAGTGTCAGCCACCTTCAGATTAGGGCACAGGGTGGGAGTGAAAAACACCTCCCCACTGGAGAAGTGGAATTCAGACCTCAGGGCTCAAGCCATGGAACCACACCCACCCAGATATCACTTAGCAGGTGTGTGGACCTGGATTCACTAGTGGTCTCTGAGCCTCATTTCCCGACCCATAAAATGCATATAACCATAGTAGCGGTTGCAAGAATTTAAAGAATTTGAAGCATTTAGTCAATGCCAGGCATAGAATATGGCACAGCCTCATGCTTGGGACATGGGCTCTGGCAAAAGCCCCATTGATGGCCAGGTTTCTGAATCTCTCTGGGTCTCTGTTTTCTCACCTGAAAAGTGGGGATCATTTTAACATTGTGAGGACTCACATTTAACATTGTGAGGACTAATTAACACAGTGCCCGGCATAAAGTAGGCACTCGATAAATGTACATGACTGTTATCATCATCAAATGTCTTGTCCGCTTTGTGTCTCGCGTAAGCACCTGAGAGCAGATCTTACTGACTCTGACGGTGAGACAGACACTCTCCCTGGCTGCGGTGCCCAGACCTCTGCCTGGCAGGCCTATGCTCACTGCCCCTTCTTCCTTCCGCTCCTCTCCCAGCCTGAGAACTTTCTGCGGCTGAGCCACCGCAGCGGCTTGCCTGCTGCCCTCTAGTGGCCACATCCTGCAGTACAGCCTCTTAGCCCTGCGTTCTTGGCTGGGTTCGGAATTCGGGGCCTCTAGCTGTGGCCTCGTGTGAGGATTCAGCCAGCGGAGGTGATGTTGCAGGGTGCCTTGAGGTGTGGTGATGACACCCCCACCCGAGCTGTGGCCTCTGCTCTGTGCGCCCTCTCTTCTTTACCCACACACCAAGAGGCAAGCAGCAACATGCAGCCTCACCTCATCCAGAGGGCCTGTCCTCCCAGTCTCATTCCTCATCCCAGAGGAAGGAGCACTGAACTTAATATCACAGGCAGGAATGGCCTCTGCTTTCCCTGGCTGGGTGACCTCGGACTCATCCCCTGGCCCCTCTGTGCCTCGATATTTCCACAGATCCAGCTACTCTAAGGGCCTCCGAGCTCTGATCGCTGGGGTTCTCTGGCCCCAGGAAGGCGCCATGCTCCATTTTCAGAGTCAGGACCCCGCCTCACTGCTGGCAGGGGGATGCTCCTTCGGGAGCGGGAAAGCCCCAGTCATCCTCCAAGAAGATAGCTGGGCTAGCAGCTGGGCCCCATCCCCTCGGCCCAGTCCACGGCGGCCCCCGTGGGGCCTAGGAGCCAAGGGGCTCCGCCTTCTGCTGAGTTAGCCTCCCCTCCCCAGCCCCAGCTTCCACTCTATAAAACCCCCTCCAACCCAGAGCTGTGGCTTTGGCCTTTTCTGGGCCACAGGCCCCTTGGAGAGACATGGTCCCTCTTTCCAGAAAGATTCATTTGTATCCACAACTTTATACACAATCAGAAGGCTCCTGGACCCCCTAAAGCCCACCCATGGGCACCCCAGAGGCTTCAACCCCTTTACGAGCAGTATTCTCCCCTGCTCTAGGATTTTCTTTTCAACTGACCATACCCAGGAAGCCTCCACAGATTTGTATACACTGAATGCAGAACCATCGCCCAAGATAAAAAAGCTAGAGCCAGAAAACACATGTGCAAGGGTAGGTTGCTACTTCTTGTTTTTAAAAAGGAGATGCATGTGCGGGGGAGTATTGATATACATGCAAATACAACCACTGATCTGGTAACCCCAGCTGCCCCGGCGGGAGGGGCAAGGAGGGGCAAGGAAGCCGTGGTAGGAGGAAGGCAGCTCACACTGAGCCTCTCAGTCCCATTTGAGTTTATTAACTTTCTGCGAGAGAGCAAAGCCACCCCATCCATGCAAGACCTGGAGGTGGGGCACTGAAATCACACTGGCAACTCACTGTGCCTCCTAATCTGCCCCCCGGGGCACTGCCAGCCTGCTCTCCCCTCCCCCACTTCCAAGGCACCAGGGTCAGAGTCACTACCTTTTGGCCACAATTGGGCTCTGTCTGCTCAGGCAGGCAGCGAAGGGTAGCAATCAGTGGGTGCTGCCGAGAAAGGGCAGGAGATGAAAAAGAGGGAGACCTCCCAGGGGACGTGGGGCTTTGGAGAGGAACGGAAGCCTGAGCTGGGGAAATGACTCCCTTCCCCACTTTTTCTTCCTAGAAACAGCTTGTGGAACTCTGAGGAGATGGGAGGGCAAAGAATAAAGATCGTGAACATGAGATTTCCAACCAGCCTCAGGAGCCAGTACGGAGGGGCCTCGCGGAGCCCCAGGAACTGGAACAAGGGGCAGGGGAAACAGGACAGGGAGGAAGGAGTTGGCAAACAGGCCTCTGGTAGAGACTGCAGAAAGGAAGTGCTTAATCCCTGGGTCTGCGGTAAGCGGTAGTCAAGGCTGACCCACCAGAGATGTTTGTTTAGTTAAAGCGAAAACATATAAAACAGCAAGGCTGTTTTTTTGCTTCCTTAACAAAAAAAAAAAAAGTGAGGTCGTGAAATGAGGCAAGTGAAAAACAAGGGTATGAAAGTCTGAAAGAACTAGAAGCCAGATTAGCATACAAGAGCTGAGACACTTCTGGGCTACCCAGATGGATCAGAGCTACCCGGTGGCCAACGGGAAAAGGGAAATATTTCATTTCATGTTTCATAGGATCCATGAGATGAGAATTACACCATCTGCTCAAGAGATGCCCAGCTACTCCTGGTACTGAATCCAGCAAAAGATTTCTCCTGAGGTATCTCCTAGAGAGAGCCCTGAGTACAGCGGCCATTCTCAAGAGCTTGTACCTAATAAGCCCGAGGACAAGCTTCATGGGGCCGTGTTCCAGAACATCCTTCAAGGTGAGCGTTATGCCAGCACATAATTCAGCCAGTGCAACCTTCCAGGGAAGGAGTTCCCATGGGGTCCAGAATCAGCCTCTGTGGTCTGGGTCAGCCCAGGGGAGATAGGAGGTAATAGTACTTCCCTTTGGGGTGACGTCCCCACAAGTTGAAACACCGGGAGGCCTGCGGACCTTCTCCCCAGAATCTGCACCAACACAAACAGGGTGTTTGTATACAGTCTTTAGAGTCCCCGGGCCCTGTACCTACCCACGGACCCCATAGGCAGAACCCATAGTTCCTTCAGGTACCTTGAGTGCAGCAAGTTCTCACAGTCGGGGTTCCAGAAAGTGACTGACTGTCCACCAACTTTTCACCCTCAGCAGAGAAACTCAGCTGCCTCTTAGGAGCTCTGGTATCTCCAGAGCAGATCCCTCTGATGTCCACACATAATGACATTGGAGACCCCCCCTTGGGTGCCTCAAGCGTCCTTGAAAAGTTACCCACAGGTGTAACTGGGTGGTGGTTGGGCACCCTAGCTGTGGGGCCGGACAGGCCTGGGTTTGAACCCCACTGCTAGGGCTTGATAGCTACAAGACCCTGAGCGAGGCACTTAACCTCTGTAGACCTCAGTTGCCCTTAACTGTGAAACGGGAAAGATAGTCACAGAATCTTCCAAACATCTGGATTATGAGACAGAAAGCCAAGAAACATCAAGAGCCTAGCACAGTGCTGGGCACAGAGCAAGTGCTCATTAAGTAAGAACCAGGAGTGTGATTTCCAAGGGCTACTCAAGCCTACAGACCAGCTGTAATGGCCTGAAAATGTTTAAGGAAGTTAAAACAGATGCCCCAGCCTCCTCCACCGAAGCTCGCACAGCCTGTGTGGTTGGAGACACTTGCTGTCGGGGTGGCAGAGACTGCCTCGCGGTCCTGCTGCGGGCCCAGCGGGTTGGCGGGGTCCTGGCCCGACCCGAGGAAAGTTTTCCCCAGCAGTGGGGAGAGTGACTGACCTCCTGGCACAAGGCCCCAGTGTGCCCGGTGCCTCACAGAGAAGGAGGAGGGATGAGTCAGAAGGGCCTGTGGTAGGCGGACCCTTCTGCCCCGACACTGGGCGGAAAGGCCCCGGTTTCCTGTCCCCCACCCCCCCCACCTCCCTGCCACCACCCCTCCTCAGCAGCCACAGCCAGAGTCGGAATAGTACCGAGGCTCCACCCCCCGGATACCGGGGCTTCGGCCCATCCTCCCAGATTCAAGGATGGGAAACCTCCAACAGGAGCTAAAGCACAAGCAGCTGCTGCTGGAGGGGCTGGCAGGGGGGCCATCTGTCCCCAGACGCTGGAGTCTCCAGCCTCCTCCCCAGCTGGCCCCTGGGGAGGAGGTCTGAGCATGGGAGGGGCTCACCTGAGCCTCTCACACGGTATGGAGGGGGCTGTGGGAGCCCATACCCAGAGATGACCCCAGTCCTGGCTCACCTCAAGTGGGTGCTACCCGCAGGTACCACTGCCATCCTCCACAGGTGAGGAGCGAGCGGTGAGGCATGGACAAATGAGGGGGTTGATCTAGGTGTGTGCAGCTGGTCTGTGGTGGGGTCCAGATTTGAGCTCAGCTCTAAGGACCCCCAAGCTCTGGCCCTAACCACAATACATAAGCTCCCAGGCCATGCCCGCGAGTAAGAGCATCATCCTGCCCCCTGGAGACTAGGGCAGGGACAGGGTGTGCCAGGGCCAAGATGTCCGCCAGGGTCCCGGGCATCCACCTTGACCCAGACCTGGGCTCACCCAACACCAGCTGACCGTCTCTAAGGATCAGGTACCTGGGGTGTCAGCTGGAGGGACGGGGGCTGCCTAAGGCCCTGCCTGCCTGATTCCCTGGCACCCCAAACGGGTCTGTGCCACCTCACCACTTCCCAGGGGGCTCTCCCTCCCCAGCTGAAGGACAAAAAGGAAGATTATCAGGAAGACTGGAAGAGGTAATGGGTGTGGACACGGCTGGTGCAGTATCTCCCGGCTAGGCAAGGAGAGGGAAGGGTGAGTATTCTCTTGGCCAGAAAGCCCAGGAACGTCCAAATCCTATGTAGCCAAGAGGACGCCAAAGAATGTCTTTATTCCCACCTGGCCTGAAATGGTCTAGAATGGGGTTTAGGGTTTGGGCTCAAGACCAGGATAAGGTCTCCCTGCTCCCTAAGCCTAGAACTTACCAGTAGCCCACAGCTAGTCGCATGGATGCCCCTGTGCCAGGATGCTGGTGAGGCTCACCCTGTCACCCTTCTGTCTCCTGGACGAGAAGTGTAGGGAGAGCCACCCAATGGGAGCCATCCATCTGAAATCGGGGGAGTGTCTCTGCCCCCACATCAACAGGGACCTTGATAGGACATAATGGCTGCTCGCTGAAGGCCTAGCCCCATGTGATGAACCTTTTGTGCCCCACTTTATTGGACCCTCTCTCCAAGCTTGGGAGTCAGAACTACAGCCGGATCCATGACACAGGTGACAGACAGAGGCTCCCAGAAGTTAAGTGACTTGCTCCAACAGCTCAGAAGTGGCAGGGTGGGGAACTAGACTCAGGCTATGGGGCATTGGGTGTGAGGTCCTCAACCTCTCCCAGGTTCTCCCTGAAGGCTTCTGCTCCTTCGCCCTCTGACCGCCTAAAACCCTCTGTCTGAACCACCCCAATTAGCTCTCCTGACCCTATACTTATGCCATGAGTGGTTAGAAGCAACAAAGCAGCAGGCGAAACCCAGACCTTGGGTCCTGGACAGCCTTACCCTCTCTGATCCCCAGGTACCCGGGGAGGGGAACCCACACCACCTCCCAGGGCCGGGGAGGGGCTTAAATGAGCTCTGAGCATAGTGCCTGGTTCAAGGCAATCACTCAATTAATGATACCTTCAGAATGCTGGCTGCAGACTTGTCTGTCTGTCTTGCTCATCTGCCTGCAGAATCCCTGAGGGAGAGCAGCAGGCCCTCCATCCATCCCCACCCTCGCTACCCAGCCTGGGGCCTGCAGCACACGGCCAGGACTCGATGGGCACGAAAACACTCACTGCCCCCAGCAGAGACCCGGAGAAGGGAAGAGCTGTGCCCCACCCCCCCATCCCAGAGGAGGAGCCGAGCTCTCCCCACAATTCCCAGCTCCCAGCCTTCCAGCTCTAATCAAGGAGCAAACACAAAGAGGGAATCTCTAAACATTTAGAAAACGCGGGAACTCTGTGCCCCCACGTGGCGCCGTGGGGATTTATAAAGAACAAATCATGCCTGACAAACTTGATAGCTTTCTTGATAGAATTACAAGACCGGTAGATGAAGGAAATGCAGGCAGGGTAATATATCTTGATTTTTAGCAAAGCATTTGATACAGCGCCTCAAGTAATCTTACAAAATTAATTCAAACAGACTTGGCCCTAAGCACTTGTCATGGGGCCGAAAGCAGGAGGGGGTAGGTCCCAAGGGTCCTGAGCGAAGGAGGTGAGCCCAGGGGGAAGGGGCTGCAGGACAGAGTCTGGGAGTGGGGGCAGGGCTGCCCAGACCCGGCACTGGGTCAGATCTTATCCGACATCTTCATTAATGATCCTGAGAGAGGGAGTAAACAGTCCGTTAATGAAATTTGCAGAGGATATTAAATTGGAAGGTGTTGTGAACACCAATGAGGACAGCAAAGCGGTCCAGAGAGACCTGGCAGGGGAAGAACCTTGGCAGGAAACTGCTATTTGGTGGGGGTGGGGTGGGGTGGGGTGGATGTGTGGGCTGGGCAGCACCTGGGGCCACCCGGAGAGCCAGGGAAGAGGGAAGGGCATCCCCAGTACCGGGGTGGAGCTGGGAGCGGCCGCGGCTAGCCCGGGTGCGGGTCACGGGAGCAAACCACAATCTTGGTTTTCCCATCTGTAAAACAGAAGAAAGGGCTGGTAGATATGGAGGGGTCTCAGACAGCTGGTCGTGATGGGGCGTGAGGGAGCGAGCTCAGAGCTGAAGCCCACCTTACAGGAGGGGAGCAAGGGTTATCTGCAGGCCAGGGAGAGGACGGTGGCAAGGCAGAGAAGGGCTGGTGAGGGAGACTGGCTGAGCCATCCCTAGTGCCCCCAATGTCCCCGAGCCAGGGCTCTGACACTGCCGGGGCAGGTGCTGCGGGGTAAGGGGGCCCCCTCTCCCAGCTGGCTGGACAATGACACATCCGCTGGGGGCTCCGGCTAGAGCCCCGAGCTGTCCAGACTCGCAGGGTGTGCTGGGAACACTTCGGCAATAGAAGTTCTAACCTGGAGGGTGGAGTGCGGGAGGGCAGGGTCTGTTTTCTTTCTGGAGAGTTCCTGATCCCACTTTCATCAGGAAGTTGGGGCCTCGCCAAAATCAGGAAGAGCTGCCCCACCCCAGACTCTTCTCTCTCTCCTCAGAGCCTGGACCTGTCCTGCCCCTCTCCCTCTGGCCCGATCCCAAGGAGGCTGAGGCAGAAAGCTGCCCATCCATCTGGACTTGGAGAATTTGTTCCCACAAGGCTCCTAGACAGGTGGGGTTTGAACAGGAGCCAGGCCTCCCTAGCACGGTGACGGGCCCTCAGCAACCTAAATAAATGCTTTGTGGGAGGAAGAAGTGGATGGCTGGTTCCCAGCCGGGGCAGCTGGGGGAGGCTCTTCCAAAGCAAGAGGCCAGCCCTGCCTGATGTCAAGACCACGCGCCCAAGAGGATAGACCCAGGTGACCACACAGGCGGTGCTCCTTCCAACCCCCTGAGTTAATAATAATGACACTTACTGAACATTCGCTATGGCTCCGTTATGAGTGAGCTCCTCATATCAACATATTTAACCTTCACAGCCCCCCGCCAAGAGGTAGGTGCTCTTTCCTCCCCATCTCACAGAGGAGGAAAGTGAGGCATAGGGCGGCAGCGATTGAGCCTGGACACCTAGCCAGGAGGCCCATGCAGAAGTAGCAGTCTGCCAAGAGCCGCAAGGAAAGCTGAGCAGCTCCCGATGGGGAGACCCCAGTGTGGGGAGCGGCAGCCCCTCCTGCAGCGACCCCAGAGCCTTGCCCAGCCTCTCCCGGCCCCCATCAAAGGGAGTTGGCCCAACTCCTGCCACACTTGTGGAGCCCGATTTTACTATATGTTTCTCTTCTCCCCCACCACTGCTGCGCTACCCGAGTCCTCAGAACAAGTCTGTTTCCATGGAAACCATACAGTGACTCAGGGCTTCGGGACCTTCTCTGAACCAGATTATGAATATCGAATGCTTCCTCCCCGCACCAATGCAGAGTGAGTTAGAAAAGTAAAGAGAGAGCCACAGTGGGCAAAGGGAAGGAGACAGGGGCGTAGGCAAGGGGAACCCAGACGGGTACAAGCCTGCCCCCCACCCATGAAAACCAGCCTTCTGGGCCCCTCTGCAGACTCAGGGGAGCACAGATGTACATCTGTGTGTGTCTGCAGCCAGCAAACACGACCCCTACATCAGCACCATGAGCACCACCCTTCCTCGGGAACTAAGACCCTGTGGGTGGGGGACAGGGAGGTAAGGGGGATCTGCATCCTTCCTACTTGGGGCGTGAATGTGGCAGAGGTAGCTGAGAGGCCAGGGAGGAGGAAAGCTGTCTGCAAGAGGAGCTTGACTTCCAACGTCGAGGAGGAAACCTCTGGCCAAAAGCACTGCAATATTTAGCAAAGAGGGAAATTTGGATTTTCAGGGGGAAGTGTGTTTCTGCTTTGAGATGAGGAGGCTGTTAAGTATTATGTGCCAGGAGGGGGGCGTGACCAGGATTTCAAAGCCCCAGCAGGGTTGTGTGGATCATTAGCAGAGACTTCCTCCCCGTTGCCCCCACCCTGGCCTGGCCTAGGGCAGCTCACCTGCCCCAGTGGAGACATAGCAGGGAAATGAAAGTTTGTAGTGCCAGGCTCCTGGCCTCCCACAGGGGGCTAAGGCCCAAGGGCAGCAAATCCACCCCCTCCTTTCGCCAGCTGTCCCTGAAGACCCAGGAAGGAGGGGAAGAGAACAGGTTGGCGGCTTGATACCTCCCTGGTGAATCCAATGTGTGAGTCATGTCGGTGAGAACACTTGGAAAAAAGAAACAGGGTCATGGTGATGCCTGTGAGTGTCCCCAGTTGCTGAGGACTGGAGCCTTGGAACCGCCTGCCCAGGTAAGGTCTCTGCCTAAGACAGCCAGCCCCATCGTAAGGGATCCAGAAAGCCCCAAAGATGGGTACCTGGTACCATAGCCCCCACCAGCTTTCCTCTTAATACCTACAGTTCCTTTGGCTTGCCAAAGCAGCTACTTTCCCAGCCAGGGGGCCTGCCCCCTGCCCCTAATCCTAGGTCCCCTCCGCTCCCTGCCCTACCAGCCCTCCAAAAGATGCAGGGCTCAAGGCTGTCCTTCTTAGGAGCCTCCTGCTTAGGAACAGTGTTCAAGTCCGTCGGAAGGAAACCTGCAGCAGAGGTGAGGAACCTAATCCTGGGAACCCGCAGGTCTGGGATGGGGGAGGGGGCACCCTGGGGCATGGCAAATCAGGCCAAGGTGCCACCCTAGGACGATCCTCAGGTCTTACCTTTTAACCCCTAACAGCCTGGCCAGGGCTACTCAGGGCTATTACTGTGAAAGCAAGCATTGGGTTCCTGGAGCCTGGGAGGGGCTGCTCCGGGGTGCAACCCAGAGAAGAGCAGAAGGGTGGTTCTGCCTTCCCGTAGGGGTCTCTGCACCATCCATCCGGCTCAACGCTGAGTGATTGGTGCGGGCTCGGAGCCGGGCCAGGGGCAGGAAGCCAGGGGCAGCCCCCTGCCTCCGGGCGCAGCCCTGGTTTGGAAAGTTGGTGCAGGCGTGGGACCTCAGGGTCTCGAGGCGCCTCAGCAGCCCCGAGCCGGGCAGACTGTGGGACGCTGAGCCCCGGGCAGCCCCCGAGTGCGCTCCGCAGCAGCGGGGAGCGGGGCGCCTCGGGGCCGCCGCGCGTCTCAAGTTTGCTGCCCTCGCCGAATGGGGGCGGGGAGGTCTGGGGGGTCGCGGCGTTCACCCGCCACCCGCCCCGGGGAGCCCTTCCTGCGCCCAAAGCGCTGCTGGCCTCCACCCCCGCCTCCCCGGCCCGCACCGCCGGCAGCGACTGTCCTCGAGCGGAGGGGCGTCTCCCACCGCGCCCGCGCCCCTCCCGCTGCTGCGGCGAGGGTCTGCTCCCGCCCGCCCGGGGCCCGCCGGGCCCGGCCGATACCTGGTGAGGGGCGCACCGGGAGCCGCTGTAGCGCCCCGCGCCGGCTCCATCCTCGGGTCTGGAGTCAGGCTCGCCGGGGGCCGGCGGGTGGCGGCGGCGACATCGGCGGCGGCATCCTCCGCCTTCCGCGCCCTCCTCCTCGGCCTCCCTCCTCCCTCCTCTTCCACCGCCTCCGCGCGCCCCTCACGGGCCCCTCTTCATGGCCCGGGGGCGCGAGCCCGGGACGGCCCGGCCAGACCAGAGCGTTCTCCTGGGCAGGGCGCGGGACTGGGGACCCGGGCGCGAGGGCCCGAGGGGCGCCGGGTCAGGGGCCGGGACCCAGCGCGCCGCAGCCCCGGGCGCCGGAGGAGAGCAGCAGCCGCAGGCGCCGGAGCCTCTCGCCGAGCGCCCGCCCGCCGGCCCGCCCGCCTTGCGACCCGAGCGCGGAGCGGCGGCGGCGACGGCGGCGGCTATAGCGCCGAGCGAGCGGCTGGAGCTGCGGTCCGGGCTCCACCCCCCCGAAGCCGCCCGCCCCTCGGCTGCCGCCCGCCCCCTGCTCTTCCCCACCCCTCCAGCGCGCGCCCTCCCGCTCCCCGCGCCGCCCCGCGCGGCCCCAGCCTCCAGCGCTCCGGACGCCCCTCCGCAGGCCGGCTCCCGAGCCAACCCCCACCCCCCCACCCCACCCCCGCCTGGAGGGAGCCACACCCACACCCCGGGGTTCAGGGGGTAGGCTAGCGAGGGCGGGGGCTGCCCACTGACACCTCTTCCCCTACCTTCCCAGCCCTCCCACCGAGGGCGCTCACGGAGGACCTTCTGCCTGAGTGCCCCCCAGGAAGTCCGGCTGGAGCCCCAACCTGGCCCCGGGCCCAGATGTCCTCTACCCCGTCCCCAGCCAGCACAACGGAGGGACTCCAGAACCCAGAACGGGAGCCATCCACCTTTCGGTGCCAACACCCCCAAGACACACCCCTAGCCCGTTACCCTCCACCTTTACCTCGCAGATGTGGAAATGAATCCTCTGCCCTGCTCCAGTTGTGCCTCTTGGGAAGGGTCTGGGGGTGGCTTGGGGGGGCAACCCTAGGTGGATTTGCTGGGGACAGTCTCCAGGCCAGTCCCACCCCCTTCCCACCAAACTGCCGCGGGCACTCCTAGGTGGAAATGTGCAGCCACTGCAGCCCTTCCGGAGGGGAGGTCTGCGCTCACAGCCAGAGCCAGTTCTTCGTTCTTTGCACAAATATTGACTGAGCATCTCCCGAAGGCCAGGCCTACATGGGCACCAGGGACTCATTGGTGACAAGACAAACGACCCCTGGCCTCTCCGGAGTGGAAGGGAGAAGCAGGGGAAGCAGGCCGAGAACCACGTGATCAGCAGCCCCTGGGCTGGAGAGCAGGGCAGAGAATCCCAGTTCTGCCCCTACGGAGGCCTGTTTCCTCATCTGCAGAGGGGTAGGTGGTTGTACCAACAACCCCGTGCTGCTCCTCAGCTCCGACCAAACAATTATCTTCTCAGGCCGGGAAAGGCAGTCAGCTTCCATCTGCACCCATGTCTGAATCTCGGATTTCCAGCTGTAGCCTCTCCATCAGTCCCGGACTCGCCCCAGAGCCACGGAGGGTTTGAAAACTCCAGGCAGCCGGGGAAAGCCTTGGCACCTGTTTCCTGGTCCGGATGATGGAGATCCTCACCTCCTGGGACCAGATGGTAAGGTGCATGTAAGCACTCGGCACAGTGTGTGGCACATGGCGAGTGCTTAATAGGTGCACCCTGTTGTTACTGTTACCGGCTGGTGGGTGTTCAGGGTAGCCGTCACTCACTCACTCACCCAGGGGATCATGGGGGCCCTTTACTTCTCTGGGGGACCCAGGACTCAGACCATCAAGAAACTCTCTCCACCTAGAACCAGATGGTAGGAAGGCCCCCGCCCCTAGGATCCCACCAGACCAAGGGTCATTTGTCTTGGTCACAATTGCAAATTCTTAATTGTAAATCCGCCCCCCCAGCCCATCCACCTCGAGTCTGGCAGTGGATCCCCATCAAGCCGGGGTGTGACCCAGTGTGATCCCTGATCATCTCTGGTGTGTTTTCCTGCCCTGCCTCTGCCCCACCTGCCCTCCACCCACCACAGCCAGGAGGATGGCAGTTCCGGTCCTCCAACCCGATTTCAAGGTGACTAGATCCGTTTCCCAGCCGGCCCCCCACAGAGTGACAGTGCTCTGGGATGGCTCACAAGAGTGCTGACCTTCCAGAAGCAAGGACTTTGTGTTTCAAAATTCCATTTGTCGCTCTGTAGAAAACCAGCCTCTAACAGCGCAGAGCTGAGCCATCAGAACCTGCACTTTCACCCAAAGCTAATCCCTCCCTGAGACTTCGTTCGGCCTGACAAGAATAGTCAGGGTTTAGAGAACACCTCTATCTCACACTCTCAGGTCCAGCCCCTCATTTTTCAAATTCTGGTGTATTTCAGGTGGAAAGGAGGGAAATGTACATCTGGCTGACATGAAAAGATTGGTGTGGTTGTAATGTAAAGACAGAGTGGAATTTGGAATTCTTTTTTTTTTTTAAGATTTTATTTATTTATCTGACAGATGGAGAGACAGCGAGAGAGGGAACACAAGCAGGGGGAGTGGGAGAGGGAGAAGCAGGCTTCCCACTGAGCAGGGAGCCCGATGCAGGGCTCGATCCCAGGACCCTGGGATCATGGCCTGAGACGAAGGCAGACGCTTAACGACTGAGCCACCCAGGCGCCCCTGGAATTCTTTTTTTTTTTTTAAGAATATTTAAACTCTGAAAATAAACATAGGTCCTGGTCCCAGGAACACCAAGATTCTGTTTCCAGTTTCCTGAAATCTCCCAATTAATAACAAGCATGTGTGTTTCATGTGCACCTACTCTGTGCACTGTACTGTGGCAAGTGACATGGTGGGGGACCGGGGGGCGGGGGGGGGGGGGAAGAAGAGGCAGAAAACAAAAGCAAAGACCTTTGCTTGGGGAATTGGGATCCCAGACAGTGAAGTGGGAAAGAACCTTTGTGGCCAATGTGATCAAGTGCACAATAGGTAGCCTTGGAAGTCAGAGGAAGATGGAGCCTTGGGGAGTTGTTCAGGGAGAGCTTCCTGGAGGAGGCAGCAGTTAAACTGAGGCTTGAGGGATGGATAGGGTATAAAAAAGCAAAAGAGCAGGAGAGCCTGTGAGAAGCAGCACTAGCCAGACGGCTTATTTGTGTGATAATAGAAAGGTTAATATTAGTGGCTAATGTTTGAGGTCTTACCTCGTTCCAGCTGTGCTGTTTGCTTTGTGTGGATTATTTTGTTTAACCTTCAAAACAACCCTAGGAAGGAGGTGTTCCCATTCCCACTTTACAGATGAGGAAACTGAGGGCCAAAGAGTTTAAGCAGCTTGCCCAGGTTTGCAGAGCTGATGAGCAATGGAGCCAACCCTGGAGCGAGCCGTCTGGCCACGCACACTCACCCTCTGCCGGGCCTCAGTCAGCCAGCCCAGCTAGTCGGGGTGCCCGCAGGGAAGAGCAGGAGGAGAGGGCCTTCAGAAGCCCCCAGCCCCCAGAGGGGTTTTCCTGAAAGAGAGCCCCCAGGCCCTCCTGGAGAATTCTAATATGAAGCATGCTCTTTCCTCTCCTCAGCATGCAGGCACCTGGGTGTCTGGAAATTGGTTAAGGGATTTGGGGGCTCAAGATTTCAGCTTTTTAATATCTCTTGCCGGTCCATCCGGTGGCAGTCTGTGCCACCCACCTTGTGATTTCGGTCTATTCTGGGAGATTGATGGCCCAGGCTTTGATTTAAGATGTGCCGCCGCGGTCCTCAATTTCCCGTCTCACTGGTGACGCTGACAAGGCAGCGAACCCCGGGAGGATGGCTCCTGGCTCTTCCCAGACTGCAGGCCTGAGAGCCCGCGGCACCTGTAGAGAAAGTTCTGACCAGAAAATCTGGGTAGAGGCGGGCAGGCCCAGTGGACCTGTCCTCTGGAGCCTCAGTTTCCCCACAGATGAAGTGGAGGGCCTGCTGCTGAGGAGGCCCGTTCGGGACAGTGGAGGAGCCCTCGGAGGCGAGCTTACCCAACTCCCTCATTTCATAGATGAGCAAACTGAGACCGAGAGAAGTTAAGTGACTTACCTTAATTTCCTATGGCCACGCAGGAAGTCAGTTGAGCCTTCAGTTGGGTCTCCTACTTTCCGAAGAATACGTCTCTTGTATACCTCTTCTTATCCCCTACTTCTACCCTGCTCTGGATGAGTTCCTCTTCTGGATAAATCAAGGGACCTGAGCTTTTTGGGGGTTGAAATAAAACAAATGTTTGAGGGTCTTACCGCGGGCCAGGCACTGGACTGGTCCCTCAGATATATGTGATCCCAGTTTTTCCTCATAAGATCCCCACGCATCCCTGGGCACAGAGGTCGCCAGGCCTTGCCGGCTCTTGGATTCAGAAAACCACATCATTTTGGCAAAAATTCCGGAATTCCTGTTCTTGCCCTTTCTTGCCCAATCAAGTCCTCAGCTGAAGCCCCTCGAGAAGCCACCCCAGTGGCCCACCTTCCGGGGTTTCTGTGAATCCCTCAGAAGAGTAGAGTATTGCTCCTAGACCAGCCTATGTGCTGCAGCTACCACTGGTCATCTGTCGAGTTTGTCTGCTCTTGCTCTAGAACTTGCCGGAAGCCACAAGGTGTTGCCCTACCTCCCGGATGAGAAGCCTGGTGGGGAAGCTAATGTCCAGGCGAAGGGGTGACTCCTGATGCCCCCAGAGCCCCAGACCTTGGGTGGCCAGAGGCGAGGAGAGCAGCATCTTCCCCAACACAGGAGTCCGAGGTCCCCAGGGCCAGGAAGCACAACTGCGTAGGCCCCAGAACCTCTCGACCAAGAGACTGTCCTGCTGGTGACTGCACCGTCCAACCACTGGCCTCGAAGGCAGGCTAAGGGGCCAGAGAGGAGGACACCGTTCCCTCCTTACTCTTTCTCTTCTTGGAGCCACTCCCAACAGACAGTCCCTCTCCTTCTCCAGTTACAGAACCAAATGGCCCCAGTAAATTAGAGGATGTCAACAAATCTTGGTGGAGGGGAGGAAACAGGGACACTAAGTGACTTCCTTCTGGTAAATAGCCAAGCCACAGCATAGCTGTTGCCCAGACCACCCTGGCCAGCCCAGGGCTCTGGCCCTTCTGGGCCTAGTGGTTGGGAAGCAGGAATGGTCCGTGTTGGTCCTCAGCCAATCCCCCAGGCTCCGTCATCCTTCCTCTGGCCTCACATAGTCCAGCCCTGGTCTTGCCAAGGCCAGTCTCATCCAAGTCCCCCAAAGTTTCCGGGGAGGAAGGAGAAGTCAGAGAAGGCCAGATGTCCACTTCCTGCTGAGGGAGGAGCCTGCTCCAGCTGCCTTCTGAAGAAGAGGTCCAGCATAGATGTTGACCTTCCCTAAGCCACTCCACAGGCCATTGCCACACTCACCCCTGGAGGCCCAGGCTGAGGAGAATCAGGTGGCGCTATTAGAATCCAACTCTTGCCCCGGTGCTTCCCAGAGCCTGCCTGCTGGGGAAGCAGAGACATGGCCACAGGGCCTGTGTTCATCTGGAAACTTCTGCCTCAGGTTCCCCTCACCCCAACCCCCCACCAGGTACCCCACCGGAGACACCCAGCCACAGAGCTATGAGGAGATGGACAGACTGACTAAAGGCAAACAAGGCCTGAGGAGTCTGTGTCTGATCTAAAAATAGGGTACAGGGAATATCTCACAGGCCCTGGGACTGGGAAAGGTGGCGAGAGTTGGGGGCAGATAGAACAGGATCATGGGCTGCAATTAAAACTCACGTCCTCAAAAACTAATGATGTAATAATGTGTGGTGATTAACATAACAATAAAAAATTAAAAAAAAAAATAAAACTCACATCCTGGGTAATTCCCAAGCCTCTGTTGGGGTGTTTCCATGGCAAGGGAGGCTGGCCCAGAGACAGGATCCTGGGAGGGCTGGGCTCCCTCCCCCACTCCTGCCCACAGTAGCCTCAGCCCCTGGATCAGACAGTTCAGACCGGGTGCATGGTCCCGCTGAGAACTGGCAAGGCACAGGTAGAGACCTAAGCTCTGTGAGGCAGGTGCCCAAGCTGGCAGGGATCGGAAGGAGGAGCAATTAATGGTGTGTGCTGGGACTTTGGGAGGCCACCAGGAATCTGGCCCACACTCTAGGGACATGGGCTGCCCAGAGCAGCCAGGAACTCCAATCTGGGGACTTACCTGAGGCAGGAGGAAATCAAGCCCCTAGGAAGTCTGGATCTTTGTCTGGTAAACCCTTGTCCCCACCCTCTAGGTTCCCCCCACCCCCTCACTCGCCTCCAGGCCAGCCCCTCCTTGTTCTGCCTCCTGTCCCCATACCCCTCCCCTGCTCTCATCCTGCAACCCCTCATTACCTCTTGCTCATGGGGGCTCACCTCATGTTGGCCCCCAAGGCAAACCCCCTCCCCGGGCCTGGCTGGTGCTGAGAAAGTAGGAAGCCCTTCTGGTACATTGCCTGCTGGCAGATGGTGAGGAGTAGGGAAAGGGTGAGCCCTGCACCAGATCTCACAGGCAGCATTAAAGGGCATAAGGTCAAGAGATAGGTGCCAAGACCATCACTTCTGAGGAATCTGGGAGAAGCTCCTCAGGTAGGTGGACAGACTCATCTTGTGTGCCAGCACACAGAAGTCCTGCACTAGGGAGTCCGGCCCAAAGGCAAACACATTCCTAAGTCCTGGACCAGTTTCTGGGGTGTGAGCCACCTAGCAGCAGAGGCCTGCTGCTAGGTGGTTCCCTACAGGCCAGTTCATCCCCCAGACCCTCAGGCTCCCCACGTTCACGCACACCAGAAGGGAAAAAGGAATAAGTAAGCATTCAGTGCCCACTTCCCTTTTCTCACTTTATCCCCATTCCTCATCTGCCCCCAGCCTCTCAGAGCCAAGGTCACCGTGTACGTCTGCAGGTGCCCCAGGCCCTGGCATTCCGGTCAGGAGGCCAAGTAGAGAACGGGAGGCATCCTCTGGGCTCCCCCACCCACCCAGACCTGGATCAAACCAAGGCTCTTTCCCTCCTCCCTCTGGGAAAGGAGGGGAAGTGGGTGTCCTGCCAGGTGTGGTCAGCCGTTGGTCAGGGGCCCATGGGCACCTCCCACTGGACAGCCCAGCCCTGGTCAGTGCCGTACAGGCTGGCTCAGAGAACTCAGCCCTGGAACAATGGAGCCATTCACACAGCCTGGCCTTTGCACAATGACCCTCTTGGTCTATCTCCGTGGCTAGACGATGTGTGAGTGAGGAGGAGGGTGTAGGAGTGAGTGAGTGTGGGTGTGTGTGTGTGTGTGTGTGTGTGAGAGAGAGAGAGAGTGTGTGTGTGTGTGTGTGTGTGTGTGAAGGTAACTGGAGAGCCCAGGCAGAGGTAGAAGAAAGAATACTGACCAGGGACTTAAATAAACCTGACATCCTTCCCTTGTTGGACAATTATTGTGCCGGGCAAGTGAGTCAGTTCCAACATTGTGCCCATTTTAAAGATAAGGAACCTGAAGTGAGGTTGAGAAGTTAGAAGTCAGAATAATGAGAACGTCTAGCCAGGAGTATTGACTGGGAAGCGGCACAAGGGAACTTTTGGGGTAATGGAAAGTACTCTGTTTGGGTGGCGGTCACCTGGGTATATACATATGTAAACATGCATTGCACTGTCCACTGAAGATTTGTGCAGTTTGCTCTATGTAAATTATATTTCATTTTTTAAAAATGACAGTATATCCACAGAAGGGAGTATTACCCAGCCATAATTAAAGACTAAGGAAGCTCTTTGTATACTAATATAGATTCCAAGATAGACTGTTAGATGAAAAAGAGCGACGTGGAAAACATGATTTTCCAGATAGTGTGCAAACACGTCTTAAAATACTCTCTATTCATATCTGCTCGTGTGTGTTTAGATCATCTCTGGAGAGACACACAGAAACCATGACTGCCTCGGGGAAAAGAAGTCACACTGCTGGACCGGTGGGAGGAAGACCTTCCATGATAAACCCTTTCCTTAACCCATGGGAGTGTACCACTTCTTCAAATGCAAACACCAAGCAAAATTAAAACAAATGATACAAGAGCACCAGAGTTGCTGATTCCTGAGCCACCATGCCCACTGCTTCAGTGTGTTTAATTCCAAAGTCAAACTCCAAACATTCCAAAGACCCCTCCCTCCCCTCCCCTCCTCTTCTCCAGCCTGCCTCCCCGCCTCCAACCCTGCCAGACTGCATCGGGCTGTGGCTGCCCCGCTAGGAAAAGCTCATAGCTAGGCTCCACCAAGGACCATCCAGAACCTTCTGTGGCTTGAGAGTCAGGCAGGCCGGCCCGGCCGAGCTGGAGCTGCAGAGGGGCCACTAACGTCACAGAGTCCAGCCCCCCGACCGCCCCCTGAAGGAAGTTGGGGGCTGCAGGCTTGCCCTCCAGCCGAGGGCAACTGTCCAGGTCCCCACGCAGCCCCCTCTCCTAGCTTTGCTGTCACGGCCTCGTGGGCTCCCCTCCACAGTGTCTCCAGGCAAACTCAGTGAAGACACAGGCCAAGGAGGCCAACAGGTGCAGCCCAAACCCTGCCCGGCTGGGTCGGGGAAGGGCGGCGAGAGGCAAGGCAGCCTTCCACCGAGAAGTGCAGGGCTGGAGCTCACTGCAGCTGAGAGGGTGCTTCTCAAAAAGTGCCTGGGTTCAAATCCCAGCTCCACTATCCCCTGGCCATGGGACCTCAGATCAGTCACTTTGTCCCGTTGCGCCTCTGTGTCCTCATCTACGAAATGAAAAACAATGCCTCCGCCCCATCAGGATGACTGTGGGGGGAATGAGATGCTGAGGAACCTCAGCCCTGAGCCTGTAGCAAAGTAGGTGGGTCTTAAAAAGTGACTGCTCCCTCCCACTGAGTAGCATCTTCTGAGCAGAGCCTGTATAAATATTCATAAAGTGTTTCCCAGACAGGGTGACCTAGAGGGAGGACCTGCCCCTCCCTGCCGGGGCTCCGAGTCCCTCCTGGGATCCCCCCTGCACAAGGGTTGTCCAGAAAGCGGAAAGGTGCAGTCAGGGAGGGCCCCAGGAGGTCGAGGGCTTTGGAAACCTGGTTTCTAGATCTCGGGGGCCAAGAGGCAGGAAGGCTCATGGGGCACTGGGGCCATCTTCAGGTCTCCAAGAGTTACCACAGGGAAGAAAACAAAGACAAAAATGTGGGAGTTTGGGCAGGACAGGTGTAGGCCAGTGTCTCAGCGGTGTCACCTACCTGGTTTTCTTTACCTTGCCAGATGCTCTGTGTTTCCGGGCCTTCAGGGCCGACACACACCCCGCCACCACAGTGGACCCCGGAGGCTAGGACTGACCTGGGCAGGTCTAGCCTGAAAGCTGAGTGGCTCTGGGCAAGTCACTGGATCATGGAGCCCCATTTTCCTTACCTGTCCGGATTACACAGATGGCCCGCCTGCCTCTCTCCTGGGTCTCATCCCTGTAAGGTGCCCGAGTAGTAGGACCAGCCAGGCAGCAGCCCTGTCCTGAGCGAGCTCACATTCCAGTGTGGTGGAGGTGGGGCAGAAACAAGCCAGAAAGGGGGGCACCAGGCCACACGATGACAAAAGGTAGAAATAAGGGGAGTGGGGAGGGGGTAAATACGCTGGAACACAGAGGAAGAGGTTCATTCTGCTAAGAAAGGGGGTCCCCAAGTTCCCTGGAGCAGGTCTGCTCTGAGCATCACATCGGTGGCTCACCGCATCCTTCGTAGCCACAGGAGAAAGGTAGGACAACTGGTAACACCTCTGTTTTACTGATAAGCGTGCCTTGGCTCCTAGAGGGCAGCGGGTTCATCACAGAGATGGGTGCCCAGAGTCTCCGCTCCCAGGGCAGTCTGATCCCCAGCACTCCTGTGGCCACTCCGTCCACCCACCTCCCCCGTCACTGGCCAGGCTCAGCCTCCTCTGTATGGGTAAGAAACTTCCCATGACCAGAGGTCATTCCTTGGCAGGTGAGAGCTGTAGACACTTCCTTCTCTGGGGTGAAAGAATCTCTAAAAACAGCCCTGCTTCTCATCCTTAGCCACTCCCCTGCTCAAATCCACACCAGAAATGCTGTGTCCAAAAGACCCCCGGAGTGCCTAACCCCTGGAGGCTCTCGCTAGGTCTAAGCATCCCCCTAGAGCCTGAGAGGCAGGTGGGGAAACACCCAGAGTTATTGCAACCAGCCCATCTGGTTTCCTGGGCGTTCCAGAAAAAAAATAAAATAAAAAATCTCCCCTGGAGGTGAGTTTTCTCTGTCCCTCTCTGAAGTGGATCAACTGTTCTTGCTCAGCCATTCTCCAAGTAAGCACAGAATACATCTGTCCAAGAAGGGTCTCTTCACATTAATGATTAGCTCCTCACTCTCTCGAAGAAAGACATCTTTTTAAAGGGCAAAATCTGCCAACCGCAGCCTGCAGGGCCCTGAGCCAGGCTGTGGAAACAGGAAAGAGACACACTCTGGGGTACAGAGCTCCGTGCCCTGCTCCTGGGGTCAGAGAACAAGCAAGGACTGTCAGAAAGAGGGCCCCACTGGCCTACTGGCTGGCACGTGAGTGTGGAGAGGTTAGGGCCCCCCCAGGCCCGGGATCTAGCTCCTGCCACAGAGGGAGGATGTTGAGGCAAAGGGGAGACCCACAGAAAGAACATTGAAATAGGGTCCCTGGGAAAGGTTGTTGAGGTACAGACACCTGCTTCAACCCACTGAGCAGGTGGAAACTTAAGTCAAGGCGCTACTAACAGAAAAATTGCTGTTCTTCTTCCCATTGGCCCCTGCTGACACTCCCTATCGTCCAGGGATATATGGGGGGTAGGAAGGGTGTCTGTTAGGCTACGAGAACAACCTTCTGACTGGGACTCAGAACAAGACACCAAAAAGTAGCGAAGAAGCAACTTTCACCCAAGACCCCTCAGCTTGGTCCAGAGCCCTTCCCAGAAGTGTTCCAAGGCAATCCGGGCTGGAGGCAGGGGGATGACCTAGCTGGCCTTTAGAGAGTGTTCCCCTTGGTTAGGAAGCCCTCCCCCCTCCCCACAGAGAAGCAGGTAAACAGCAGGTCCTTCTCACCCCCTGTCCGGACCTCCATTTTAAAAGGGGATAGTAATAATATATACGTCCTTGGGTTGTTGAGAGGAGTAAGAGAAATAATTGTATTAAACAAAGCATTTAACAAAGTAGCAAGCACATAGCAGATACTCAATAAATGCTAGTTGTTATCATTATTAGCTTTACTAGTTGACTTTAAGACCACCTGAAAAGCGTCCTTCTGCCCCCTCCTTCCCCATTTTCCCCCCTCCCCCTTATTGGCTCCTCCACCAATGACATGTCTGCTCAAACTTGGAAACAAACAAACAGACGAAAAATCTGGGCTTTTAGAATGGGGACTTCAGGCCTTGCCTAGAGATGTGCAAGGCCTTTCGAGCCAGAAGTGGAGAGTGGAGGAGATGGGGGGAAGAGGGAGCCTGGCTGGGTCCCCAGGGAGAGCTGCCGCCAGCGGCCAGTAAGGGCCAGAGCCTGCAGAGCAGGTGCTGAGCGATCACTGCCGGGCTCAGACGGGTGTCTGTGAGAGAGACTGCAAAGAGAGACTAGGCCAAGCCAGGTGAGAGGGAGGCACCCGTGGAGGCCCGCTACCGCACTGCATAAGGAGGCTCTTGGTCCAAGTCTGTCCCCCTGGGAGGGAAAACGAAAAGAAATGAACCTCGACAAGGGGGGAACATGTTAAGGTCATGCAGAGAGAACTGTGAGCACCTTCTTCGTGGGGCCAGAGAATGAGGGGTCTCGTGGTAAAAGTGCAACCTGGAAGGACTTTCCCAGAGCCTCTCGGCCAATTCCAGCTCTCATCCCTTCCACTCCAGACCCCCCCCTTCCGGCAGGAGGCAGGGGGCTGAGCTCTCAGGGCACACTCCTTCAGGCAGAGCTAACTGCCTGCTGTCTGGCTGGCCCTCATTCTGGTGCTCTGGGACAGCACAGGGACCCCAGGGCCTATGGATGGGCTGACAGTTCCCCCAGAAGGCCAAATCCCAAGTCCCACTTAACCTGCTAAGCAGCCCAGGGATCAGAAGAAACCACAGGGAAGCCCTCATGTTCCACCTGCCTTTTTAAAATACTGGCTTGAGCACTCTGGCTTTCAGCGGTGACCCTGGCACCTGTTCTGACCCTGAGCTAACCTTGACACAACCCCCAGAGTGGCCCTTCAGTCAGGGCTGAGTCTGGGCTGGCCCGCTGCTCTCCCACACCATCTCCTGCTCCAAGCCACCCCTGCCTCATGTACTCCAGGCACCACAGCCTGGCCTGAGACGCCTTCCCACGGTCCCTACATCTCCCTCATCTGTCTGGAGGGCCACTTCCAGCTTTGATGTCTGGCTTCAGGTCCCCTACCCTGCCAGCCTTTTGCCCCAACTCCCTCCCGGGAAAGTGGAATTCATGATACTTCTCACACTCCCATCTGGTACCATTTCGCCCCTTTAAATGTCTATGCACCTGTGTCTCCCACTAGACAAGGAGTGCTCTGAGGTCACGGCCCTAGAGTAACTCCTTTTTTTTTTTTTGAAAGATTATTTATTTATGTATTTATTTGAAGGAGAGGGAGAGCACAGAAGGAGAGGGAGAGGGAGAAGCAGACTCCCCGCCGAGCAGGGAGCCCGATGCGGGGCTCCATCCCCGGACTCCGGGGTCCTGACCTGAGCCGAAGGCAGATAGCGTAACCCCTCATCTCTGGAAACCCAGGACCTAGTTCAGGCCCCGCCTCATGGGAGGCCACCACCAAGCTGCCAAATGACTTGCAGAAATTGACCTCAGAATGAGGGGTCCACATGACCTGGTCAGTGCATTCCCCCATCCGACCCCAAAGCAGGACACTTGGGAACTCAAATCCTGGTCTTGAACCAGCACACCCTCCCATCCGTCCATCCTTCAGTGCACTGAGAAGCCCAGCCTGACCCTTGGAGGGGGAGATAGCCTCCTGTCCCAGGGACAGAGCCCTGCACACAGGACTGCAAACAAGTCTGTCTGATGATTCACCACGACATCCACTGCCCCCTTCGTTTCAGGGAGCTAGGAAAGACTCAGCCCCAAATGCCAGCATCTGTGTTACTGTCCTTCTGAGGCTCCAGCTACACCCACACAAGCTACAGTTCTCCAAATGGTACTCACTCACCCACACTGCCGCCCACCCCCTGGGGCTAGGCCGGCCTGCTGGGCTGGACCTCTGACCTGGGCGGGGGGGTGGGGGTGGGGGGGGGCTTGCTGCCCTGAGCTGATCTGGATTGGTACACTTTGCCCAGAACCAGAAGCCTGCAGAGAAAAGCAGGGAGGGAGCAAGGACAAGGTTCTTACAAGGAGGGGGGTTTCCAAGGTCAAGATGTGGGAATGACGCTGGGGTGAAACCCAACAGAACACCAAGGGTGCCCCACATGTTCACAGATGGCTTTCCCAAGAAGAGCCTCAGCTGCGGCTCTGGGATTCCCAGATGTCCTGTCTAAAGGAGCCAGAGAAAACAGCTATGGCCTCTGCCCTGAGGTTGCACGGGGATGCCCAAGGGAGAAAGGGAGAGGAGCCCAGCAAGTGGAGGATGGCAGCGTGACCTGGCAAAGCTCAGGAGACCTAAGTGGAGACAAACTGAGAAGGACCCTGTGTTCAGGCAGGAAGTGGGCACTGTTTTTTTCTGGATGGATCATTCACATATTCGACACAGAGGAAGTGCCCAGGGAGGGGTCACAATCCCAGCCCCAGCGGCAGGGGGCGGGGGGGTCATTGTCCAAGGGGACAGGCGATAACCTAGAGGGGACCATCCTGTGCTTCAGGAGGGCAGAAGCTGGGACACGAATCTTGCTATGCTTTTGGCAAAGAATACACAGGCACTGGAGGCTGACTCGGGGCAGAGGCTGAGACCGGGGTTTTCCAGGGACTGATGTCAAGTAGGAGGAAGATTCCGTAAGAGCAATAGAAAGAAGTTTGCTTTTATCAAACACCTGTAATGGCCAAGCATCCTCAGTTCATCTGCACGGAAACCCTCCATTCCCAGTGAGGGGAATGGACGAGCCGCCTTTATTTTATTAAAGTTTATAAAGAGCTGTTCGTACCTAACACACGTTCAACCTCACTAGATCTCTGTGAGGAAGGCCCCAGTTCCCTTATTTTCAGGATGTTTAAACTGAGGCTCTGTGAGGCATAAAGTAGCTTCTCCAAGACCAAACTGTGTGGTGTCACACCCAGGACACTTTGCTGCCCTCTTGTACATTGTGATGAATGACCAGGCTAAGGTTGTAGAGGAGGAGACAGTGGGCTGAGCATTGTAAGTCACAGGGGGAGAGTGGGCTCCTGCCCTTGCATTCAAAAAGCCAACTGCGGGCACCCTGGGGAAGGCCAGCAGACAAGACCTTGTGCCCAAGTTGCTGATCGGTCAATAAGGGGCTCTAGCAGAGGGCGCTTGGCCTTGATGCACTCGAAAAGGAGTTATCAGGAAAGATGAGAGACCATCCCCTCCTTCTCTCTAGGGGCAGATCACCGCCAGCACTGGCTTCACTTCCAGGGCCACAAAGTGAGCGCCGCCCCTGTCATCCAACAGGTGCCTGGGTCAGGCACTTGAAGGACAAGACATGGTGGACCGCTCATTGTGGGGGAGGGCTCAGACAGTATGATCAAGGGCAAGGAGGCAACAGGAAAACTTGACTTCTCACGGCCCCCCAGCCGAGGGTCCGGGCAGGAGGTGAAAGAAAAGAAAAATCCAAGCTATGGTTGGAATGATAAAGACAAGGAGATGAAGAGAGGAAGACCCTGAAGATGCATCTCACAGCTCCCGAGAGAATGACGGATGGTGACAGAGCGTGCTGGGCAGACAGGCCAGTGGCTGGGAGGCCCGGTGGGGGGTGGAGCAGCGTGGGAGCCCAGCCAGACACTCAGGGCCAGCAAGCTGGACCTGAGCCCCACTTCCACTGCCCCAGGACGGCTTGGTCTCACGTCCACCGGCCTGCTGTCCATCTTAGGTCTCCTGAGCTTTGCCAGGTCACGCTGCCCAGCCCCACTGTGAGCCCTCCCTGCTCTTGTCCTGTCTAAAGGAGCCAGAGAAAACAGCTATGGCCTCTGCCCTGAGGTTGCACGGGGATGCCCAAGGGAGAAAGGGAGAGGAGCCCAGCAAGTGGAGGATGGCAGTGGGCCTCCCTTAAACTTGAGAGGTGAAAAATCCAGAATAACTCAGAAAATAAGCCAGACCAATGCTTCCCACCATGCGTTCCACTCAATAGGTATTACCAGAAATAAAAGATCCTATGGCCAGAGAAGTTTCAGAAAAGCAGAATTAAGCAGGTTTTTATAGCAAGACTTCTCAGAGCCTTTAATGGGCTCCAATGCGTGGCCAATCTCCAAGAGGGAGAGAGAGTCTGCAGGCTTTCTTGAACTGTTCTGACCGAGGAACCCTTTCATCACAGAGATTTCTCAGGGCCAGTGTTCTGTGGAATGTGCTTTGGAAAACACAGGATGGAACTGAGCGATCCAGTTTCCAAGCTGAGTGTTTCAGCAATCAGGTGAGACAGACAGACTTCCCGCCGAATGGCAGACAAGGGGCAGCCCGCCCTGCCATCCCCGGGGCTCTTTCGAGGATCAAAGGCAACATGTAAAGCCCCTTTTAAATGACAGCTCTACAAACTTAGGGGCCTAAAGAGCAAACTCCTCCCGGAGGGAGGGAAGACGCACTTTGCAGTATGATTTGATGTGGAAATCCCTCTTCACAGACAACATTTAAAAGAACTTATCTGTTGTTAAAGCAAGATACACCTATGTGAGATAAAGACGAGACAAGGTAAGAAAAGCAAAGACGAGAAAGAGCTATGGCGTGTGCCGCCAAGGCAGGGAAGGAGGCTGACAGGAGCCAGGAGCCCTGCGTCTGGAGCTGCGGCCAAGGTCAAGTCCCTCCTCCCTCTTCTTTGTACACACGGGAGTGGAGAGAGACAACCTCTGAGACCCTCCCAGCCCTCAGGTCAGAACTGAAGTCCTTGATGCTGCTTTGGAGAGTCCATCTCCAGGTGAACACCAGCAAGGCACTGGGGGGGGGGGTGGGGAGGCCAGGAGGGGACAAAGCTGTGCCCAAGCAGAAGCCCCACAGGACTAGCCAGAGAAGCCAGATCTGTCCCTGATATGAACCTGGCCATGAAACTGGAGGGCGAGCTACAAATCAGACACCAGGTAAACGCAGAGAGCACCAGAGCAGCCCCTCCGCCCATCTCTACAATGCCCAACCTGTTCAAGCTTCCGCCTCTTCCCACCGGCTGCAGGTCTGGCGAAGGTAAAGGGGCAGGTGGGGCCAAGTTTCGGTCTGGTTTGCTGGAGCTGCCCTTTGAGGGAAAGCGGTCCTCAAGAGTACAAGATGTCGCAGCGCCAGGTGGGATGGACCAGGGAGCAAACGGCGTGCGCTCGGAGTCTGCAGGGTGGAGGGATGTCGCACGCCTGCTTGTGCGGAGGGCACCCTTCAGCCCCGCTCGTTCTGCTTTTACTGTTCTTCACGAGAAGGTTCATTGTCTATTGGCTGCCAATCCTACAATGAACTGCTCAGGAGGCCGGGGAACCATCATAAAGAGCGCTCCATCTGTTTTACATAACAAAGTAGCAGTCTGGACTCGAGCCCTGTGCTGAAGTGTGTGTGTGTGTGTGTGTGTGTGTGTGTGTGTGTGTGTGTACGCATGCACACGCACGTACAAGCATGTTTGGTAGAGAGACTGATTCTGCAGCCCGAAGCTTATACCAGGAACATGAACATGTGGCAACGAGGTCAGGACACAGGCTGTGATTTCCTGGCACTCGATGACCATGTCTGGGGACACCAGGGGTGCTGGCAGGGTCTAGGACTCTGAATGTGCGCAGACTCTATCTGACCACATGGTCTGGGCGACAGGGTCTCCAGGGGTGTGGGGACACTCTTCTCTGTACAACGAGGGGAAACAGGAGACTGGGAGGGTCTGCTTGTGATCCAAGGCTGTACATCTGTCTCCCCACAAACCTCCGAGTATCTGAGGGCCACCAGCTTGGTGGTGTGTAAGAGCCCTCTGTGAATCTATAGCCCATGAAAGGAGGGTGTGCGCTTGTGAATGCACAGACACATGTACACACACACACTTGTGTATTTGAGTGTGTTGGTGGCAGCAGCCTAGGATTCTGAGTCTACCTCTGTACCCATTCATTCTAAGAGTTTGTCCTTATTGCTTCCCCTTAAATGGGAGGGGTGGACCAAACCGCTGGAGCTCTGCAGGCTGATCCCACAAAGTGGGGGTGGATGCAGAGCCACCAGAGAAACACTGCCACAGCAGCCTCCCCTGGTGGCAAGACCTCCAGTCCTCCCCGGGGGGAGGGCAGAGCTCTGTGAGATTGCCCATGAAATGCTCAGGACAAACACGGCCCTCATCTGCTCAGCCCCAGCAAAGGGAACTGAGTTTGAGGGTGAAAGGGCTGGGCATAGGAGTTGAAATTTCAGAGCCACAGTCCTGGCCCGAGACCTGGGATCAGCTCCTGGCAGGGTCCGATAGGCAAATGGCCCTGTTCCAGGCTGGTTTCCTGGCTACAGGGCATTAACCCCATGCCGGCCAGAAAAGCTGACCTGGCTCACCATGCTGAGTTCCCTGCACCACCCACATGCGGGAACCACCTGTCTTGGAGGCTGGAGGAGGCTCTGCACCGTAAAAGAAAGAAAAGCTGAACTGTAAGCATCCTGAGCGCCCCTCCAACTGGCCCTCTTTTGAGGCCATGACGAAGGGGGTGTCCTCCAAGGGACTCTTCAACTACCTTTCTCTCTCTCTCTCTTCTTTTTTTTTTTTTTTTTGGTCAGAAAGAGTTTAATTGAGTCTCCTTAGGGAGATGCAGCTCCATCTAATTCAGCTCTTAATTAACCCAGCACACCCCAAAGAGGCTGCAGAACTACTCATAAATTAAATATGAAAAGCATTATTTATCTAGGAACAGTCTTCTAATGTCTCTGACTTTGACGTTTATAGTCACTAATGAAGATGGATTTGGAGGGAGAGGAGGTGGAGAGGAGGGACATGACTGCCCTGGGAGAAAGTGAAGCCCGGGGGCTTTGCGAGGGTCTTGCAGGGCAGGGGGAGAGGAGTCAGCTCAGTCCCAGGGAGGGTGCTTCCCCGCACCCAGGCTCTGCTTCTCCAGATTTCAGGGAGGTGGGGGAGGATCCGGACAGGCTCAGGGGTCCTGAGGGTTGTTGGGACAGGTCCCTCTTCCACTAGCTGCCAGACCACTCTCGCTGCCCCATTTTTCACTCCCAGTCTAATTACCTTGGCCTTGACTCAACTTGAACCACCGCTGAGCCACTCTACTCCTTGTTCCAACCCTGCCTCCCTCCTATCCCTCCAGAGCCCTGGGTGCTGGGCCACTGGAAATTAATTGCTGGCTGAGGCCACACCTCCAGTATGTGAGTCCTTTCTCTCCCTCCAGATGGCCAGAAGTCACCACCAGGAGCCTCTCGCCTTGGCTTTCAAGGAGCAAAATGATGCCTCTTTCTCTAGGTACTTGCATAGAACCAAAGAAGAAGCCAAAAGTCATCTGGAGCTCAGAGAGTCTGGAACAGGAAGTTGTAATCTGGTTATCACTTCTCTGCCATTGCCCCCGACCCCATAAATCACTGAAGAGCGAGCCTTGGGCATCATGCCTTGCTCATCTTTATAAACCAAGTCCAATGCCTGGCATGAAAGTGGCACAAATGTTTTATAGCACTGTTGATTTTTCAAGAGCAGAGGAAGGAAAGGGAGAAGGAGCAACCAAAAGCAAGACCAACAGGTGAGAAATAGTGTAATTATTCTTGCTGTTGTTGTCACATCAATTCTTCCAGAAAGGCAGCTCTGTGAGTTCCCTTCCTTCTCAAACACCGCCCCTCTTGTCCGGTAAGAGCTGCACCCTGCAGCTCTCCATGGTCCCAAATCAGTCCAGGAGTAGAAGTTCAACTCCCCATTCTTGGAAAACAACCGGAAAGAGGGTCCCAGTTTGGGATTTGCTCTCTCTGGAGTGCTATCTTCATCTTCCCCACCAATGAATCTGTCTGTCTTCCTTTCAGCCCCTTCAGCCTCAGAGAAAAAGGAGTGATGGTAAGTTCTCAGTCTGCCAGGTAACAGGCATCTCCTTAAGAGGCTAAAATCCCTTCATTTCCTTACCCAGCTGCTAATTTTAAGGGCATCTGCTGAGTCACACATTGAGTAAACACAATGAGGAACACCACACATAGGTTCTGTCTTCCTGAAGCTTCCAGATCAATCGAGGGGGACTTATGGGAAAGAAAAAAAACCCACTGAGAAGCACCACCGTTGTCCATGACATGTGTTCTTTTTCACGGCAATGAGTCAATAAACTCAACTCCGTTTGTATGTTGGTGATGGTGTATTAACAGAAATAGAGGTTCAAATGAGATTCAGCTCAAGCTCTCGCTGCCTTGGCCCAGGACCCTGGACTCCATAATAAGGCAAACATCGAGGACTCCTGGATCTCACCCTAGGTAAGCTCCCCCCCCCCCCGGAGCAACCTCTGTGTGACTGGAAAGCAGGAGGTCCGGGGTGCTTGTATTCTGAAGTAGCCAGGCAAAAACAGCCTTGGAGCCTTGAAAGACCTTATCAAGTACTGTTAACAACTAACACAGCAGGAAAATGCCAAGCTGTTAATCACTGGCTTTGTGTTTCCCTACTTAAAAAGACAGATGTCACCAAACTGGACACCCATTCCACTGGAAGATGTCACACCGAGTGTTCTTATGAAACCTCAAGAAAAAAGCTGCCTGCAGAAAAGGAGAGCTTCTGCCTGAGACAACAGACGGGCTGCTGACCAGAGAAGTGGATAACTGCCACCTGAGACACCAAACAAGATTAATTCGGATTCTTTGGCACCATTTTGTTTTCCTCTACCGCTAATCTTGTATAAGACTATACTTTGACCCTCTCTATTAACTAACTAAAAGACTTCTCAACATGACCTCCCTATCTAAATCCTGTTACTTTTGACCCCCGTGAGGTCTTCTGCCCCTGAAGAAAAAAATAAACCTCCCTTGTGTTTTCCTCAGCCCATAACTACTGCTGACACTAGGTGACAAACATTTAACAACTGTTCCTTTCAATACTACAGAAGATAGATCTTCTTCCACAAGGCCTTCTGATCCTCCTACAATTAATCCCAAATTTAAATGTTTAAAAAAATTGGACCTTGGCCCCGGTCAGGAATATGCTTCTGTTTCGGTCATTATAACCCTGTAGGCAGAATTTAGCCCATCAGAAATGGAGACTAATATTGGGCATATTCTTGCTGCAATAGTTCGTTCTCTCCAGAGACACTCCATCGTGCTTTGCAAAAGCTGTTTAACTCCGCTCAGGAAAGCTTCCCACCCTGAGGGCAAAAAAAAACCTGGCTCTCTCCTGTTGGGATAAATGACATTGCCAATATGGTCTGTGCCCCACCAGGATATTACTTTTTTTGTGGACATCAGGCTTATACCACCTGCCACACGTTAAGTTTTCCTTTTCCGGACAAATCTGAGAGATTTTCAGATGTTTAACATTACCAGCCTTCCAGTGGATCATGTTTCCCTGAAAAGAATGTCCAAAAACTTCCAAAAAGAGACAAACACAAGCTACCTGGGAGGACTGCCAGAGGGGACAGCCGACTCACTCTTCATGCATACTGTGCAAACTGCAATTCCCACAGAAGGGATAATTCAGCTGGAAAAGATAGTCCAAAACCTCCCCCGACCCTAGTAAGATGTCATCAATTTAACAACTGCTGCTCTGGAAGCCAAACCAACCATTTTAAATGGAAATGTATTAGCCAGAGTTGTCATGGATGATCACATAGCCCTTAATTTCTTCTTAGATAGCCCAGGGGAATCCACACTACAGCAAACCCTCTGGCTGCACCGTATAAATGCTACAGGCTCAAGTAGAACAGTCTAGAAGTAGGCTAAATGGAAGAAGTCACCCAAATCTCTAGAAAAAAAACAGTTGGGTTTGGGACACATTTTCATTGCCTGGATTTAATAATCTGGGTGCCTGTCCTCAGGGCCAATTACAAGAACCAACAAGAAGTTCTGTTTCTGGTCACTGCCTGTGTTACAGCTGCCTGGTGTATTCTGTGCAATCTCAAAAGCTACTGTGTAGCCCGTGTCACATCAGAAGATTAAGAAACTCTCCCTGCCACAAAGGAGCAGGAGACACTAACTCGGGTCCAACTACAGACTACATTCTCTAAACAGCCTCCTAATCAGCAGAATTTTGGCCACGGTGAAGACCTGAATATCACAGATGAATGTCTTGCACACTTACTTTGTCCTTGGCCAAACAAGAGGACCAAGGAAGGGAAAAGTAGCCCCTGACAGGTCCTGACTTGGCACTATCACTTGGCCCTTCATATTTTCCAAGCCCCAGCAACAACCGGACATCCTAATCCGGCTAATATTAGTATAAGTAACTGCTGCTTCCTTCCTAATTATGGTCTGAGTCTCACTTCATTCCCCTTGCCTTCTAGATCAAATCTATTAAGATACCAATCGTAGAATTAACGTGTCTTCTGACTGCATTGAATCTAAAGCAAAGCCCCACTTCCTTAACTCTCTTCCCCAAATCACTTAAACAGTCCCAAATCCTACAATAAGTCCTTTCTAACATCTTCTTACCGAAACTGCCCTTATTCCCCATAAAGCGCCCTTCTCCTTTGTTGCAGTGAGTCAATAAACCAGGTTTGTGTAACCAGAGGTGTGTTTCCGGTGACCTTTGGTTGGAGGGCATGTACACATATATAAGCGACTTGACAAGAGGCAGGTGGTGAGACATGCTCTGAGACGCAGCTTCACTCGAGGGGAAATGCTATTAAGGTAGAGAGGAATCATTAAATACCGTGCCTGAGAAAGGTATCTCGTAAGCATCTCTGGATATGATCACTCATGTTGAGGCAGGAGGAGTTTGCTTTCTGTTTTGTTTTGTTTTGTTTTTTAAGAAGTAGGAGACTAGACTACACTATATGAGGACAATCCAGACCACCAGGAAAACATGTCTTGATCAGCAAGATAATTAGGGACCCAGATAGGAGAAAGAGGAAGACATTGTCAGTGTGGACATTCCTGGACTGGCCACAGAGAGGGAGCCAAGGACAGTGCTTGGAAGGAGTCTGGACATAGGGAAATACCTGGATCCCTTCAGGGAGGGCTTGGGTCATAGATTAGGAAGAGTGTATTGAGCCTGAGTGCTCAGAAGCTCAGTCCCAAGCAGGACTGCCCTCTGCTCTCTCACTGGTTTGACCAGTCTCCTTGGATCAGCTAGTTCATCTCGTAAATGAGTGTGGCAGCCCATCTGCCTCTCCTGGCTGCTCCTTTGTCCCTTGTTGCTGCCAGAGAGGGGACACTCCACCCCACCCTCTTTCTCCCAGGGAGTGACGGGGAGTGAGGCTACAGGGCTCTGTGCTCCCAAAGCAGTAAGTAACAAGGGTACCAAAACCATGCAGAGACATGGAGGAGAGAAAGAGAATGATGAGAAAATGCCAGGACACGGTTTGGGGGAAATCATGCCTTCCATGGTGTCCAGAGAACAAATCGAAATCAACCAGACGAACAGCTCTCCCCTCCAGAAAGACACAAACGCCACCACTCATTGAACACACAGGGCCACAAGGCGCTTCACCTAATTAGACTCATTTGCTGAGCTGTCCTACCTAATGTTCCTTCCGGCCTTCACCTTCACCCTGACAAACACCAAAGACCAATACAGTACCAAAGTGCTCTTGCGCATAATGGTCGAATGACCTTGAAGCAGAAGGAGTGCTCATCTTACAAAGACTTATTTTACAAAATGAGGAAACCGAGGCCTAGCAATGCGACCCAGCCAACCACAGCTGGAATATCCAATCTGGGATCTTTAACTCCAGATCCAGTCATTTGTGTGTTTGTTCCAATCACATCGGCTGTGCTGTGGCTTCGAAAACCTGCATGGCCTAGATTGGAATGCACTTGCCTTCTCTCTGCCATGTGATAGCATGGTTGGAAAACGCTGGGTAAAAAAAAAAAAAAAAAAAAAAAACTGTAAGTGACAGCCTAGGTAAGCAGTCTACTGGGCGCCCAACGCCTTTGCTATTAAGAAACATGTCAGAAGCTGCACATGGCTTACCCCGACCTAGACTATTATACTCCAGGACCCGGCTGCCGTTTTCCCTTCCTATAGCATGCATTATGGATACATAATTATGGTAATCAAGAAACTAAATCATTGGGTGGGCCAGAGCCCTTCTCCAGGGATTCTGAGAGTTCTGTTCATTCACACCTTACAGGCATTTAAAACCCTCATAAGCCACACCCAAGCCTGGATTTTTCTCACGCCACAGCTCTATTTCAGGGGCCTTCGATGGCCATGGACCACCTAGCTTTCAGAGTTTATCTTCCAAAGCGCAGTCTGACTACAGCAGAAATTCCCGACTCTCTTAGCTGGGGATAGTTGGAGAACCATCATGGTTTCATTCCTGGATTCTTTTTCAGGAAGTATCTAACAGACCTCAGATTGCATTTCTAGATCATAGTTTCAAAAGCTCAAACTAGGACTCTTTGTCACTCTTCCTAGTATTAGACAGAGCAAAAGCGCTATAGGGACTTTCGGTTAAAAGCACCTTTTAAAATTGAGTTTCGGCCTCCCTCAGTAGAAGCAAGATAATGCCTTCATAGCAACACAAGGAGCTGCTTCCACATTATCTAACTCCCTTCTACCCGTGACCAGGCCCAGCTTGAACTCCTACCCCTTAATAGAATGGGGTCCCACTCTTTTTCAGGGACTGGAGAGGAGTCAGCCCTCAGATATAAAATCACCAGTAGGTAGATTCAACCTCCAGATCCAACCAGCGCATCATCATGGGCCCCATGCATTTCCAGCATCCATTTCACTTCTTAACCTTAGCCAAAGCATGTCCTTTGACTGAGCCTCCATTTCCCCCAACTGTGTGGTGGAAGACAAGTTGATCCACAGGATCCCCAGGTTTTCTTCTGTGTCTATGATACTATGATTTGGATTAAGAGGCAGAATGAGAAGCTCAAGGGAGGAAGAACCGCTGGAGATCCTTTCTGTCAGATTGACTCCTGCCATTTAGACCCCTCCTGGCTCCTCCCTGCCCACAGCTGAAGGTAGTTCAAACACTCATCATGACTGGCCTAGATGGCTAAAGTGGTCCCCTCAGAAGCCTGTACCATATGAACCTCCACTCCCCCCACCCCCTCACCCCAACTCCCAACTGAAGGCACCTTTAGCAGCTCCCACTGCCTTCAGAACCTAAGCTCTGGGGAAGGAAGACACACCCTTAAGGATGCGGCCCCTCCTTACCTCGCGTTCATAACTTGCTGTGTTCACTGAGACGCCACGCTCCAGATATTTGCCATTCCCTTTTGATGCCCTCCCTCTTTCTCTCACCTCCTCCACCCTTTGAATATTCCATTGGGTCACCAAGACCCCTCCTTGCCACGCTGCCCCACCTGGTCAATTCCCCATGCATTTTTCAAGGTGAGCCCTGCTCCAACATCTCCTTGCCTGTGAGACCTCCATCAGCACTACCACACACCTCGGTCCCTTACTCCATTCCCATCCCCTGCACTCCCTCGCAGAGCATCCATAAAGGGTCTGGTGATCATGCTACTTTGTAATTCCCTTTGTGTGTCACTGTTTCTAGATAAGGTATACTCCTTGTGCACAAGGAGGCATTTTTCTCAGAGCACACGGCCTGGCACCCAATAAAGATGCGATACGTGTTTGTCAAGGCAATGAATTAGAAAATGAATCAATAGGTTTCCAACTTACTTGGAAACCTTGAAGAGACAATTATAGATTACAGAGTAGAAAGGCGCCAAACCAGTGAGACAGATAGTAAGTGTTTTAGAAGTTCAGTGTCAGGCTTTATGAACCAGAACAGGTTATTTTTGTTTGGCTTTTGCGAGGAATCAAAAATGCTTTGGTTTGTGTGGCGGAGTGGGGGAGGTTCATCGTAAAAGCAGGGCTTTGAGATTAATCTGGAAGGGGTGCACAGGATGGATTTGAAGAGGCAATTCAGAAAGCAGCTGGAAGGTTAGGTGTTGCACCAACACACGTCCCAGGTAAGAAAAAAGGTATTTTCTCTGCTTTTGAGGGTATTGCAGGCACTCTATTCCTGACCCCACCCCCACACCACACCTTGACCTTCCATCCTCCCATTATCTCCTCAGTGAGCCTCCCCACCAGAGCTCCAAGCCAGAAGCCTCTGGGGGCAGGGAGGGTGTGGCATAAGGCTGGAGTCTAGGCCCTTGCTCCAGGTTGGCATGTCAGAAGTAAACTCGGCAAGTTCTTTTTTTCCCCTTTCTTTTTCCTCTTTAGGTCCCTGATCAGGTGAGATTCCTGGGAGAAACCATCTCACCTTTCCAACCCTCCCAAGCCAATAGCCAGAGCCCCTCACCACCAAGCTCCCAAAGCACATTTCCAAGCTCATGTGTGGGGCCCATCCTCTTCGGGAAGGAGAAAATGAGCCCGAGGTTCGTACAACTACGTCTTGTTCCAATATGTCAGATGAAGAAACTAAGCCCCATAGAGGTCAAATGACTCGCCCAAGGTTATACTGCTAGTTAGCAGCCAAGACCAGACTTCAAACCCAAATCACCTACTAGGGCTCTTTCTCTATACTCAACTCAGGATTAGAGGAAGAGCTGATCTCTCTGGTAGCTCTGGGGTCTGCGCCATGCCCCGGCTCCTGGCTGCCTGGCCCCAGCCACCCCGAGCAAGTTCATCTGCCTCTAGGAATGGTAGAAGCAGAATGTTTGTTGCCTCCCTTGCTGTCCCAGTAAGGTCCTGACTCGGTGACCAAGGCTCTTCTGGAAGGTAAGCAAGAGGCTCCGGACAGCCAAGAGGAAAACTTCATCGTCCCCTCCCCCACATACACCCACAGAGCTGTCCTAGACTATGGAGAGGTAGGAGGGGTTAGCAGCCCAGCTCTTCATCACTGGCTCTCCCTCTCCCTCTCCCTCACTCATGCACATTACCTTCACAGACTGTGGATTCCCGCAGGTGAACTGTGAGGCACGAATTTTCTAGAGTTCCTAGTGAACCACGGAGAATGAATTTGGGAGAGAGAGGGCAGGGGAGGGGTAGATGTTCCAGACAGAGCTGAAAGCTGCTTTTGACCTCAGAGTCAGAGGCACAAGTGGCTCGAGGGCCTCACCTGTCCCAGGCCACCTGTTCTCTCCACCACCAATAAACAAGGGAGACCAAGATCTCTCTTTAGATTCTACTAAAAAGTCATTCAGCGAAGGCCTGGTGGCACTCGTCCCATACCACGTGCTGTGGTAGGTTCAAAGAAGTCTAACACCATTAGAGTCCCTCCGCTGCAGTGGAAGGCCCTACAACAGGGGCTTTTACAATTGTTCCTTAGAGTAGCCATCAACTCCCAACACAGCCATCCTCCACGATAATAATAATAATAAAAAAAAAAAAACCCTCACACCTGATCCATCTCACATGCAAGACAAAGGTCCCCCAAGCCCTTGTAATCATATCATCTCCATCCCTACTGAAATTCCTTGAGAGATTTCTCAGGAGTGGGTTTGGAGTCTGGTCTTGCTGCTGCTAACTAGCTGTGTGACCTTGGGCAAATCACTTGACCTCCGTGGGGCTTAGTCTGACCTCCCCGAGCCTCCTGCAGAACAAAGCCTAAACTCCTCACCCCGGCAGCCCGGGCCTTCCCGAGCCCAGTGCCACGAGACTTTCCAGCCTACCCTCCCTGACGCTTAGCCCTGAGCCCGGGTGTTGTCGGTCCATCTCTTACAGCACTCGTCCCATTCCGGGTCACACTTAAATAATTTGGTCCTGGTCTGTCCCCCCAGCTTATCTCCAAACTCCTTGGGGGCAGAGCACCTCCACAGCTCCTAGAGGGCCTGGCACAGGGCAGGAAACACAGGGTCAACAAATGTTAGATCATCAGTAAGATGTCAAATAAACATCCATCGTTCCCCTTCCAAGCGGCTGCCTACTGCCCTCCCCCAGACAGTCTGTTCGACACTACAGATTCCAGAAAGCAGGCTTCTCAAATGTGGTCCACGGACCACTGACAGCAGAGATACCCAGCAAGCTTGTTAAAGATGCAGGTTTCCAGACTCCGTCCTGGACCTATGGGATCAGACCTCTGGGCAGTGTAATTCCAGGGGGCTCCCACATTCTGGCCCGAGCTTGACAGACTCTGGAGCAGCGTTCTTTTGCAACAAGAGTATTCCGGATGCTCCCCTAAGCAGCCTGAGGGGGAGAGGGGGGGGGGGGGGGGGAGGAGGGGGGAGGAAACTGCCAACAGTACCTGCTAACCATCCCTACCAGTCCCCAGCGCTCATCTCCACCTTCCTGTAAACACATCACGATGTCAGATGAGCCTCCTGCCTGTCCTCTCCAGCCCTCCCTCCACCTGGCACTTCTCCCCGTTTTGCCCCTTCCCCTGCCCACCAGCCCAACAGGGCTGAAAGTTGCTCTTGCCCTCAGTCAGCCTCTCCCTTCCTCCCCAAAGTGCCATATCTCTTCTTCCACTGACTGAAACAGCTTCTGCCGCCCCCAGACAAAGAAGGGACTTTCTTGCTCCTCTTTGCCCTCCCCACCAGCATGCTAATGTGCCTTATAAAACCAACGCGAGGAGCATTTTCAGTGGCACAGTTTACCTAATTAAACCTCTGCTGGTTACCCAGGCGGCCTCCCCTCCATCCTGAGGCTTCCGACCTGCAAGGCCCCCAACACCTCTGATGCCAAGTGTCTGTGGTTGTGGGGGGCACCATCACAGGATTAAGAACCCAAAGGCTTGGAGCAGCAAAAGCCGCCAAGCTGACTAGGCATCTCCGGGGAAGTCATGTTCCCCATTTCAGTCTCTGAAGAACAAAAGATTTGGACAGATGATCTCAGGAAACCCTTTGGATCGAAGAGTCTAGGATTAAGAGTACTTGAATACTCTGTGATACGTGAGTTCAAGACAGAGGGCAGGGTGAAAGGAGCCTCAGCCACAACGGCAGGTTTCTCAAAGCCCAGAGGAGTCACTTTGATGGTGGCTATCAGGTCTCAACTTCACAGAGATCTGCAAAAACCTGAAGTTATTTCCCCGAGAAGCAAGCACTCAACCAGAGTGGAGAAATCATAGCAAACACTCATACAGCATTTTCCCCACGGTGGGCAGCGACATTCTGAGCACTTTACACACATTAACTCATTTCATCCTGGCGACACGTCCAACAGGTAGGCACTATTATCCCCATTTTACAGACGAGGAAACAGGTGCAGAATTTGCCCACAGTTACAGAGCTGGTGGGTGGCAGACTCAGGATTCGAACCCAAGCCAAGTACATGAATCCATGCTCTCAAGCACCATTGTTCAACCCTGTCACCTCAGAGGAGACAGCCCCCGCAGACAGTGTCGTCCACCACCCCCTACCCCCCGCCTTCCTCACAGGGTGAGGAGGCACGCATAGGACTTCCATGGAAGGCACATCAAGACTGTCGTGTCTTTGAGGTCCAGAATCAAGTGGCCTCCCTTCGATGAGACTGAGTGTTGATTCGCATGTATTTCAAGGACGGAAACCGTAGGGCCTTAGGCTTGGCAACACTGTCATGCCCAGGAAAAGCTCTCTGGTGTCCTCCCCTCTCCTCGCTTTCTCTTCCTTCCTGGCACCCTGCTCTCACCGGCTCACTGCCCCCCACCCCCACCCGCCCTGGGTGTGAAGAGATTCACAGACAAAAGTCACCTCCTGGCTTCTCTGAGCATCGGGTTTCCACTTCTGGATCAAGAGGCATTCTGGCCGAATGACCAGAGTGCAGGCCTGAGAAGCCACCTGGGTTCTCCTGTGAGCCCATGTAAGACATTCAAGCCCTGCCTTCCCCACATGTGAAGCGGGGCTTGGGGGGCGCGTTGTCGGGAGGACTCAAGGGGACACCCAGAAAGCTCCCGGTCTGGAGCCTGGCCCCAGGGTAGGTACACTATTTGAGCACTTGCAGTTTGTGGATGAAACCACCTCCTCTCAAGGTGGGACTTGGGGCCAGACGTCGAAGGGGGCTCAGCCGTCGAAGTGCTCCTCGAGGCCAGCAGCCAGGGATTTACTCACTAAGGTTTAAATCCATTCCCCACATTTTCCCTCACCCTCATGACGCCAAAGCTCCAGCACATTGCTGTATTATGAGAAAGTGCTTCGTAGGAGAAGCTACAACCGGAGGACACAAACTCGGGCAAGCGCCCAGGCCCCTCCCCTCTCACAGCGCCCTGCCCAGACTCCCTCCTCCCACCTCGGCCCCTGTCGCCTGGAGTGCCTGTTCTCATACCTCTTCAACTCAGACCCCTGCCCCTGCCCCTGCCTGCTTCAGGGCCCTAGTGGCATCTTGCTTCCTCATGGGAAGAACCTCCATCCCAAAGCCGGAAGGAACACCTGCTCCTATAACTCCCACGATTATCTCCTGGTTCTATCTGAGGAATCTGTGTGCCTACCAATCCCCCCTCAAATGATCTGCTTCTTCAAGAGAAACCAGATCATACTTCTTTTCCTAAACCTGCTCATAATCTAGCCCGGGGCCTGGACACATAGTAGTCACTCAATATATGTTTGATGAATGAATGAGAAAGAACAAAGAACAAGCACACTGACATGCTCTAGTCAAACATCACAAAAACAGCAAACGTCAAAGGCTTCTTTCCCTGATGAACCTGGACCCGGTGTTTCTCTGTACCAAGGACTCCTGGACCCTTTCGCAGCCACTGGGACAGGGCTGTGTCCACCCTGCCCTTTAGATCTGGGTCCCAAGCCTCTGGCTCACAATGTGTATCTCTGGCCCCAATAGACAGTGGGTCCTGCCCTGTGGACCTGTTACCGGGATCTGCTCGAGGCAGGTGTGGGGCTTTAGGCGGGCAGGAGCTCATCAGGAGGACAGGGGAAGAGCCTCCCACTGTGGCATGGGATGGGAGTGAAGAATGTGGCCTTTGCCTCGCTGTGGTCCATCTGTCCAGCTAGACAGAGGAGTTTCATGCCCAGTCAGGGCCCAAGGGAGATGGGTAATAGAGAATATTAACCAACCCACCTTGAACAGAACCAGGCCAAGAGAATCTACCTCCACCAAAAGTCAGATAGCTTTTGGGTGTGTTGGGTTGGGTTTTTTGTTTTTCTGAGGGGGGGGGGGGTTGTGTGTGTGTGTGTGTGTGTGTGTGTGTTTTTGATGGGAAGGGAGCAATAATTGGTGCTGGAAAGACCCCCCACTCAAATAGGTCTCCTTGGCCCCTTGCTAAAGGAAGGACAGGTCTCAGGAAAGCACTGGATACCTCAGACACAAAAGGGAATGTGCAGATTTTTTGCAGTTTTGACCAGAGCTGGCCTTGTAGGTGGGGTCTGGATTAGAGTTTACCCTAGTTAGGTAGAAACACTTCCCAGGCTGAAACAGAGGCGAGGAAATAATTATCCAAACTACAGACAGAGAATTATGTACTACGAGGCTCATTACAGCGTAATTTACCATGATAAAAAACTGTAAAAAATGTAATAACTGTCTGATAAAATTTGAACGATCAAATAAATAGTGGCAACTCCTTAGGATAGGTTATTATTGATAATCTATTTGAAGAATCTTTAATGGCATAGGGAAATACATACGCTATAAAGAGAAAAAGCTTGACAGATTACCATATGGACAGTGGATACAGGCTTAACTGCATAAAGCACCAGATCAGGAAAAAGAAGCCAGATCAAAGTGCTGTGTTATCTCTGCACAGCGAGGTTCTGAGTTTATTCTCTTATGCACTTTTCTATGAGCGCTTTTCCAAGTTTCCTATAATGAGCATATAGTCCTTTTAGATTATAGGAATCATATAAAAAGGGAGCAAAGGAGAAAAGCCGGGATGAGAGGGTCATTGTCGGAAGGGAAGAATGGGCAGCGGGAAGCTGAGCAGAGTGCCTGGCAGAGGAAGAACCAGGACATCTTCGCGGCCCCACTCAGCTGGGGGGGGGGGGGGGGGGGAGGGGACTAGACGACCTCCCCGGGGGGGCCCCGGGGGGGGGGGGGGGGGGGGGGGGGGGGGAGAGGACTAGACGACCTAGCCGGGGACAGGGACATGCTAAATCACAGGTAGGGGCTGGAGATGGAAACTAGGGCCTATTCTCAAGTCTAGAGGGCAACTGAAGGGAGAGGGCAACAGGAGGATATTTGGACCCCACTTCCGCAGGCTTTGTGCAGCAGCATCCTCTCTGTCGCATGCTAGGACAAGAATGCCATCCATCACCAGGAGCCAGCGCCCAGCTACACAGAGCACATCCCAGAGGAGAAGCCCTGGCTTCTCTACACACACACACACACACACACACACACACACACACACGTGCACACACATGCACACACACCCATCTTGCAACCCGTCTCATCTCTCTGTCCTGCCTCACAGGTGGCAAAAGGGGAGACTGGCTGGGCAGTGAAGGCAGCTTCCTTTCTGGTAAGTAAGCAGCCTCCGGTCCAGAAAGCTCCCAACTTCCCCTCTCCCTCTCTCCTCCTCCACCCCGGTCTCCATCCTCAGGTCCATGGGTCTGGTTTCTATTTATTTTTTCCTACCCTGGGCCCAGCTCCCCCTTCCAGATCCCAGCGGGCCAGTCCCGGTCTAGTGGATCTGCTATCTCTCCGTACCACCTGCTGCCCACACTGGCCTCCACCAATGTCCCCTTTCAATTTCTGGAGTCTCCAGGGCCTGACTCCTTATCACACTGTGTCAACCCAGTGCCTGTCTTTGGAAAGGAGGAACTGAAGAGACAGAGGGTGTAGACTTTGCCCTTCTCTCCAGCCTTTTTCTATAAACCCCAAAAATGTGACCGCCAAAAGAGACCCCAGCAGACATCTAGGCCAGCCCCCTTTGCTTGCCCCCACCCCCAGTCCTGTTCCCCCGAGACCCTGGAGTAGAGATAGCAACCACAGCCCTCCTTCTGCCCCCACGGGATCCAACCCACTCTCTCCACACAAGATCTAAGGTCCAGGGTGCGCTGAGAGGACAGACAGGACCGTCCACTCTGCACCAGTAAGTCACAAGGATTGCCACAGAGGGCTAAACGTGTCCTAGAGCCCAGGATGAGACTCAAGTTGCTAACCTGACCCATAAGTCACCCCCCTCTGGACATGTCTCCATCCGGAGTCACCAGGGCCAACCTGAAGCTCTTATCCTCTCTCCCATTACTCCCCCTTTAAAGCCCATCACCCCTCCCAAAGGAATGAGAAAGCTTAACTCAGACCCTAAGCTAACTCTCTTGGTTGGCTTTAAAGGACAGCTGCGCTACAAATGTTTGAGGGTCCTAGCAAATCCTCAAACTCAAAACAATCACAAAAGGTTCAACGGTGTCTACTTTTTTTTTTTAAAGATTTATTTAGTTGAGAGAGTGAGAATGAGAGAGAGAGAGTACATGAGAGGGGGGAGGGTCAGAGGGAGAAGCAGGCTCCCCGCCGAGCAGGGAGCCCGCTGCGGGACTCGATCCCGGGACTCCAGGATCATGACCTGAGCCGAAGGCAGTCGCTTAACCGACTGAGCCACCCAGGCGCCCAACGGCGTCTACTTTAAGGCAAGGTTACCGCTGCCTGCCCCTTACATCTTCCGGCTCAGGAGACCACCTAGAATCCCAGTAGAGGAGTAGGGATCCTAGAGAGGAGAGGGGCTCAGAGTGTCTTCCACCTCTTCCATCCATCCACCCCCGGGAGGCCGTCCAGCTCCTCCGAGCTTCCCCTGCTCCATCCTCCTTCGGCCCCAGAGGAACAATGCCACTGAAGGGACCTTAGTTCAAGTGGCACAATGAACCTGATGAGAAGACGTGGCCATGTTTCCTGGCTGCAGGGGTGGGGGCAGTATGGCATTGCTGAGACAGGCTGTCACTAGAGTTAAACCCGGGCCCTGCCGTCCCTCACTGGCAACCCAGCAGTTCAAGATTAATGACTGAGAAGAACAGGCCTACAGAACTCCAGTGTCTCGCCTGGAATTTGAAATGCTTATCCTAGAAAAACAGGAGGGAGTTTGAAGTCCCTCCAGGCTTAGAGACAAGGTAAAAATTAGGAGGAGGATAAAGAGAAGGAGATGAGGAAGATGGAAAATAGGGCCGGGCGGTTCCCAGAGCCAGGTCGCCATTGGCAACGTCCCATCTGATGGCAGTGTCCGTCCCGGGGCTCCCGAGGGCAGCGGCCTCTCTCTCCCCATCCTCAGGGAGTCAGCAGTGCAGAAAACAGAGAGAGCTTTAGCTCCAGACAGACCTGGGCTCCCGTCCCGATTCCATTGCTTCCTAGCTGTGTGATCTTGGGCAAACGACCTCAATTCTCTGAGCCTCATCAGTTTTGCCATCTCTAAGGGGGATGGACTGACACCTCCAAGTGTTTTGTGAGAGCTAAAAGAGAGAAAATATAAGTCAAACCCCGAAACACTTTTTGGCCTGGAGCGAATGTCCAATACGAAATAGTTAGTTCTCCTTAAATTGCATAAAAAAGCAGGATCTTCTCCGGCCGCGGATCTGGCTTCCCTTTAATGCAAAGGAAATTTTCCTGACAGACAGAGGGGTCATGACGACAGTTCATTCATTCAGTCAATTACGCCAACTGTCTTTGGTGAGCGCCCCCTATGAAGCAGGCCATGGAACCAAACGACAGGTAGCTGTTCTCATTCTAACCGCAGAGGAGACAACAAACAGGTGAATATGCAAAACCCCAAGCAGGGCTGAGTGCTATTAAAAAAAATAAAGCACAACATGGAGAGAGAGAGTGGCCATTCTACAGAGAACGGTCAGGGAAGGCATCTCAGCATCTCTGGCACATTCCACGGAGACACTTACAGCCATCAATCTGAAGAAGTCAAGCAGCCAGTTGTGTGAATATCTGGAAGAAAGGCATTCCATAGGGGCAACAGTGAGTACAAAGGCCCTGGGCCAGTCGCGTGTCCAGGTAAGGGAAGCAGACACCAACTACTGATGGAATGAGTTCAGAAGAAGGAGCACCCCTATCCACCCAAGAGAACAACGAAAGGCTCACAGAAACCAAGGCATTGAGACTGACTTTCAAGACTAGGGAGTATTCTGACAGGCACAGGTTGACCTTCAAGAATGGGTAGTATTTTGACAGGCAGAGATGGGGGCGAGGAAAAGATTTCCGGGCAGAGGGCTTCCCCCTTCATGTTTCTGGAGTCTAGCTCAATCCCCCTGCCCTCGAGTTAATAAAGGAAACCCGAAGCCCAAAGGAGGGCTTGCTAAAACCACAGCACCAGTTAGCAGTGAAGTCAGAGCAAGAACCTGTCCCCGGGTCCCTAATCAGAGGCTTCATAACCAGGCTTGTCCTTCTTACTGGGAATCCGTGCAAGTCGGCTCCCCCGGGAAGCTCTCATTTGCCACTAGTCCCCGTACTCTGACAGAGCCTCGCATAGGCGTAAGGGGACTGCCTAGGGATGCTGACCGACACTTGCTCCATCTTCACTGGGGTTTCCTGAGCATACCAGCTGCCAGGGAGCCGGGCGCTGTGTTGCAACTCCGGAGGAGTGCCGCACACAGTGATTAATACCCTACCTCCTAGCAAGTAATTATAATTAATGCAGAATATCAGATCAGGAAATCAGGCATTATTAGAAGGAATTAGCTATTTATTTTCATTTTACGCTCTGCTCCCCCACCCCACCTCCCACATCCCCTGCTCCCTCTGGTTTCCCAGACCCAGGTGGAGGAGAGGAAGAACTCCTTCCCTAAGGGTGGAGTAATACCTAGCTTCCCGGCCCTGAGTTCGGCAGCAGGAAGACGAGGATCGCCACAGTTCCTGTGCTCGGGGAGCTTAGAATCTAGTGGAAAGCACAAAGCTTAGGCAATTGCAGTGATGGGAGTAAACAGAAGCTACAGCGGCAGGCAGCCCGGGAGAAGGAGCACGGAGCTCTGCCTGAGAGAGCCAAGGAAGGCTTCCAGAGGAGGTAGCATTTGAGCTGGGCCTGGAAGGGGGGGCAGCCGCTTTCAAGGTGAGCAAGCAGGGGGGAAAGGCATTCCAGAAGCAGCTCTAAAATACAAGAGAAAATGGCCAAAGAGCAAATCGTGGAGGTGAGAGGATCATATTCCCAGGCAGTCCCAGGAGGTGAGCCCCAGAGGCAAAGGTCTGGGGATCAGGAAAGATGAAGACAAGTCCAAGACCATGATATGGAGGGGGATGGGGGGGAGGAGGGGTGGATTGTGCTGAGACGCTCAGGTCTGAAGTGGCAGCGGATGGAAGCAGTGGTTTCTGCTGTTATACCCCTGCTCCTGGAGGCTTGAGGGCACCCGCTAGGCTTCTGACCACAGGAGCAAAGGTTGGGGATATTTAGCTTGAGGGCGAGAAGCTAAGCAGAGTCAGAAATAAGGGAGGGTCGTTAATTAGGGCTGTTAAGCTCCCGTAGACCAGAGCTGGCAGACTCAGTGTGCACGCGATGGTTATTTGATGATGGGTATTCGCTGGAATAAACAAGTTCCAGCAGCAATGTGGAGAAAGGATTGCAGCCCATGGGCTAGAGGAAGGAGGGCCACTAAGGAAGCTATCGCGATATTTCTGCCCGCAGATGAGACGAAGTGGGAAAGACCCAAGCAGAGATCCCTGACCCTGGTTACAGGGAAGATGCTTGCATCATTGCTGGGGAGGAAAAGATTTGGGAAAGAATCTGAAAAAAGGACCAGCAGAAAAGCCCCCACCAAACAAATCAAAAAGCCCCCAAAATGCCCAGAGTCCTCATCCCTGCTGCTTTGTCTCAGAAAAGTACAAACAGGAGAGTTGTTTTCCCAAGGGCCACCACAATTGCCTTCCTCGGGAGAACGCAGTCTCTTGAATCCCCTAATCCCAATCACTGCAGATTAAAGAAGCATAATCCAGCAGGCTGGCCTCAGGCACCTGGACTGGGGTGAAGGAGCGTCCTGAGAAGGAGGAAGTGTGTGAGAAGCCTGGAGCCTAGCAACAGGGCCTAAGGACTACAGGTTGATGGGGCAGATGTCCCAGAAACCTGCAGACATAACATCTAGGTGTCCTCCATGTAGCTGCCGTGGGAGATTCTGTCTTGGCAGCCAAAATCTCCGGGTCCAAACAGCCTCCTCCCAGCTTGGAGGGTCATCATATCCCCAGGGATTCAGGACTATGGACTCGGAAATCTGCCTCATGGCACACGTCATCTCCTTAAGATCAGAGGCTAGACTTGATTCTAAAGATTCCTGACACGAAGACCCCATGGGATTCCCACCCCAGGATATTTAGCCTAGATGCAGCCTTCAACACGGGCCCTGGAGTCAGAGTTGTGGCCACTCATAAACCAGTCTTCCTCCAGTCTCAACAGCAACTTAGGCCAGTCCTTTTGAGTGCAGCTTAACTACTTCATCACTCCATTACTGAGCATCTAAGACTTTATTTCAGAGCTAATGTAGCTCTAACCCAGCAAGAAAAGTATGATCCCTATTTTTCAAATGAAGAAGCAGGCTCAGAGAAGTGAAATGACTCTGGCCAGTGTTCACATAGCAACACAAAGGGCTCAAACCCCAATCTGTCTGACTCCAAGTTCAGACACCAGATGCCTTTGTCTGGTCCTGTCTACCTTAGTTGGGATGTAAGGCGCAACAAGGGCACTAACTCTATTCTGGATGAGAGGTATACAGTCGATTTTGAATTAGCTATATGGTATTGCTCCACCAAAAAAGGAAAAGGAAATTAGCTTTTCTTGAGTTACTCCCACATGGCGAAACATTGTCCTAGCCTTTCCCTATGCTTTGTTTCGTGTTAGATCTCTTCATTCTGAATGGCTCTGTCCAGCCTTTGAGTTCAGCCCATTTTGGACCCAAGTCCATCCTCCGCCCAATCTTCCCCTGAAGACTCATGGGAGTCTGTTTTCTCAGATCCACTCTGTTCCTCCAACCAGACCAATCTGGAGCTGTCCCTGAGAACCACCTCCCCAACTACCACTCCCAGCTGTACCTCCAACTACAAAGAAAACAATGACTCCATCTGCTCCCACAGCAGCCTCTGTTCCAGGCCCAAGCTGAGCTACACAACGAACCCCAGCAGGACACTGATCTCCTCTTACACTGGTATTCCTACAAGAGATCCTGGTTTGTTCTCCTGTCTACAGTTTCCTCTTACAAATTAACTCTATTCATTACCCTGGCAATGGAGAAGACCACCATCACACAGGGGCGCAAGACAGAATGAAATCACATATGCGCAAACTCCCCACCCCCGCCCCCGCCACACACACACACACACACGAAATCTACAGAGGGAGTGACCAAGAAAGGGAAGGCCAAAGCGTTCACTGGTCTAGAAGTCCCCCCAAATACTCAGGAGCCCCCTCCCCAGGGCTTGGGGAGCCAATTAATTACAAAAGAACCTTTCCCATGGAAAGCTGGCTCCCAACTGAAAGCCCCAAGCAAGTCAGCCCCCTTGGAGAATGAATGACTTGGCCTGGCAACCAAAAAGAGGCACTATCCCCAAAATGCTGCTGTGTAAAATGGGGCAGCTCATTTAGGTCGACTGAGCCTTAAATTCCTCATCCATACACTCAAAATAATAATCTCAGCCCGGCCTATCTTACAGGGTTATTTTGAGGATCCAGTGAGATCTTAGATACAAAAATGCTTTGCATCTTGGGAGAGGAAGATGGGGAGGAGGAAAGCAATAGGATATATAAATCAATAGAGGTCATATTTGACCTCAGGCAAGACCGTGGGGCGCCCCTCCAATCTTACCAGGTAGTAGTCGTTCTGAAAATGTCTAGGGTACTGGCTGTGCCTAGGGCAGACATTCCAGTGTAGGGGGAAGTGGTGTTCCAAATTGCATGCTTCAACACCGGTGGGGTTATATGCAAACAGGCCCAGCCCCCTCCCCCCAACACTACCAGAAGAATAAGCAGGAGGACTTGAAAGAGCATGAGCTCTGAAGACAAAGACTTGAAGTCTTAGCCATGCCACCTCCTTAGCTTTTTGACTTCCCTGAGTCTATTCCTTGTCTGTAAAATGGAGATAAGATACCTAATTTATAGGGTTATAGCGAATTTGTAAGGATTATGTTAAATAACCTACGTAAAGTGCTTGGCAGAAATGGTAGTTAATAATAATTCCCCCTTAGCTGCGGCTTCATCCCTAAAGGTGAGGAGGCAGCACTGAATGGCTATTAATGAGAAATCCACAATCCACCTTACAATAGGCAGCCAGTGGGCCCTCAACAAGCTCACTAAGCACGAAATTGAGCAAGAATATTTATGTGTCTACTTGAATGCTAATGAGGCTCTAACCAGGGGAACGTCAGCAAGGAAGTTAATGCCTAGGCCCAAAAAGCCAATGGCTTCTGCCTGGCCGTGTCCCACAGGCAAGTTCTATAAGCCCTCTGAACACTCCTTTCCAGCCCAGGATGAAACGCTCAAGAAACTCAGGCTTGGCCATTTCCAAAACCAGAAGCATCACAATCCGGGATTTCCAGGTTTCAAAGAATGAGAATAGTTGGCTCCAGTAATCCTAAAAGATGGTCACCATGATCTGGTGCGTTCATCTCAGTGAGACAGTGAGGGGGCAGCAGTAATAACTTCAGGGGTCTCAAGACGGAACTTGACAAGGAGAGGAAGGAAGGAAGGGAGGAAGGAAGGGAAGGGGAAAGGGCTGGAATAGACTGACAACAGTTTTAGCAGACGGGAAAGCCCGAAGGAAAGAGGGACAGTGAAAGGAAAAAATCCAGTGGGAGTCAGAACTGAAAGGTAGCTGTGTTCCTATTTGCATGCATAAAGGCAGACCAGAAAAGAAGGGCAATAACATTTCTTAATGCATTTCCTTCATGCTGGGTGCTGCACTAGGTGCTTTACAGATATTATCTCATCTAATCTTCATGCTGCCCATGTCAGGGCCATAACTTTTGTCACCATCTCATCATTTCACAGAAGAGGATCAGGAGATTCGAGCCATTGCATAACTTGCTCCATTAACCTTTTTTTTTTTCCTCCATTAACTTTTAAACAAGGAAACAACATCCATTTTAACATTCCGATACTCCAACACCTGGTAAGGAAAAATTGCACAGCTATGTGACTCAGCGTGGAGGCTTTTCCCCTTCAGTTCCAGATACTAGTTCTCTCTTCCTTAGCCCTTCTCTCTTATCCATGAGTTCCCCACTTCTTGTTAAAAGATAAAATAAAATAAAATAAAAACCATGTTCTTCTCAGAATACTTAAATGCAAGAGTAGACATCACATAACCCTTATTTTAAAACTATAGAGACACACATTTTAGGTGTTTAAATGCCTAGGTTACAAAATTCAGTACCTTTCTCAAGAGTTCTAAACTTTTCATCAGCTCCACCCTGAATTTTTGTTTATGGAGACAGAAGCTGGTGCCATTATCTTGACCTTGACCTTCATAAAACCACCCACCGCCCCCTTCTCCTCCAGGCTCCTTCTCCCTCAGTGGCAGCTTCCCGCCCCCACCGCCACCCCTCTCTGCCACCAACCATTTAGGCCCCCCTGCTGAGGCTGTTCAAATCAATCAGAGGGTAAGTTTTAATGTGCTCTTAAACCTTCAGATTTTCAGAACTCCTGAATTCTTTCCTCTCAAAGAGCAGGAGACAGCAACAAGAGTGGGGAGCAGCCTGTACATGACCCTCCCACCATGAAGGTTCATCTACCAGGCTGTATCTATTTAGCTGTTTGGAGACAATCCCTCTCCTGACTCAGACTTTGTCTATACCAGGCAGGGCCTCCCCACTCCACAAATCTCCACACCCCCAAATGTTGCCTCTCAGGCAAGACTGAGCTTAACTAAATGCCACCTTGTCCAAAATGTCTTCCCGGATCTTCCCACCGCCTCCATCCCAAGTCTGAAGAACCTCCCTTCCCTGAATTACCGTGGCATTAGCAGAGCCTGTTAGTACTTTTGCCTTGCAGTATGGATGTTGTCTGTCCTTTCTCCCAGACTACAAGCTCCTTAAGGGCAAGACCTAAGTCTACTCTGGAAGAATTTCAGATGTACTCTCCAGACTCAGTCTTTTTTTTTTTTTTTAGGTGTTTAAATGCTTAGGTTTTATTTATTTATTTGACAGAGAAAGAGCGAGAGAGCACAAGCAGGGGGGGCAGCAGAAGAAGAGGGAGAGGGAGAAGCAGGCTCCCCACTGAGCAGAGAGCCTGACACGGGACTCGATCCCAGGACCCTGGAGAATCATGACCTGAGCCAAAAGCAGATGCTTAACCAACTGACAGGGCCAGCCCTGTATCTTTTTCAGATTTCCCCTATTCAACGTTGAGCATCCCCCTAAGAAGGATTCTTATCTGGGAGTGAACCTCATGAGAACAAGGACCATTGTGTCTTATTCACAGATATCTCCAGCCACTGGCAGAGGGCCTTCTTCTGAGATGCTCTCAGTAACTATGTGTTTCACAGATGATGTCTCCAGACTGGGATTTCCTAAAATGATTCATCACTCTCAACTTCCATGTCAGTGCTTATCCTCTAGGATCTCATATTCCCTTGTGACTAGGATCAGATTTCTGATAAGAAGGCTTTTTGGGGGGCACCTGGGTGGCTCAGTCAGTTAAACATCTGCCTTCGGCTCAGGTCATGATATCAGGGTCCTGATCTCAGGGTCCTGGAATCAAGCCTCACACATCAGACTCCCTGCTCAATGGGGAGTCTGCTTCTCCCTCTCCCTCCGCCCCTCCCTTCTGCTCATGTTCTCTCGCTCACTCTCACTCTCTCTCTCTCAAATAAATAAATCTTTAAAAAAAAAAAAAGACTTTTTTCACTGATTAGAATAGCCAGCCCTTTCATCTGCCATGCAACTTCTTTAGTTAGAACTAGAGGCAACCCTGTGTGCAATGGCAATCTACTTCTTTGATAGCTTGTTACCACCAGCAATGCCATTAGACATAGGGGACAGCAAGATATTTTAGAATGATTTTTTTTAAAGATTTTATTTATTTATTTGGCAGAGAGAGAGACAGCGAGAGAGGGAACACAAGCAGGGGGAGTGGGAGAGGGAGAAGCAGGCTTCCCACAGAGCAGGGAGCCCGATGCGGGGCTCGATCCCAGGACCCTGGGATCATGACCTGAGCCGAAGGCAGACGCTTAATGACTGAGCCACCCAGGTGCCCCCTAGAATGATTTTACTAATGGTTCTAGATCCCTTACATGAGAGACCATCATGTGAAAACATTGCTTAAGATATAAAGGGTACCTAATAAATCCTTCCTCTTTTACTTCTTACAGAACAAACAAAACACAGGTTAAACAAAGTGTTCCATGGAGATTTAAGTTCTTTCCCATCTGTGCAAACGCAGGCACGTCTGGATGCAGAAACCTGCCTGGAAAGGTAAGGATACAGATAAGGACCCACTTGGATAAAGTGACCTGCATGAGTGAGGAAGACTCCATAGCCAATGGGAAAGTTGAGGTTCGCTCTCAAAGAAGTTTGACCTGAAGTGAGACAATTTGAATGAGGTCAGGAACCACCCCCAGAGAGCTACAAGTGGCATAAATTGTCTTATAAACATGCAGTCCCAGTCAGTAGCATTCATTATACTGTTAGCACATTTTAAGCCCTCTGATCTTTACAGCAACACTGATTTGAATATCTTTCCACACATTTTTCACTCCCTATCAAACCAGAACCTGAAAACAAACAAAACAAAATTAAGGATGCTGAATTTTTAACTTTTCTGCATCCTTAGACTGTTATGATATGGTTCACATGTAAAAATCATTAAAGGCATTGGAGCAAGAAGTAAAACCCCAGGGAGGCTATTAACAACTTAGCATGTTCAGCTCATGAGTGTGGGTCAATTCAGCTAGCTAGCCTCTTCATTTAACAAGTGTGAGTTAATTCCACCCGAAAAGTAGAGATGGTGGTCACCTTGATTGAGGCTTTGTTACCAAAAAAATGTAGATGTCGCAGACCTTGAGTTGTGAAAGAAGACAAGGGGACCTCTACAAAGGTATTGTTTGCATAGGCACTGCCAAGGCATTCAACATTCACTCATCCAACACTCCACAATTCAAGGAATTCATCCAGCTCTTGACTGAGCACTCACCAGGTGCCAGATGCTGGGAATACAATGGAATATTTGAAAGACCATGCTCCTGCTTTCATGGAGCCTGTTTGTGAGTGGAGAAGGTGGACAGTAATCAAGGAAATAAGATAATTTCAGATAGTGATGTGTGCTATGAAAACAAGGTGGAGGGCATGACAGAGAGTCCTGCAGGAGGAGGCGGTATTAAGTAGAGGACACAGGGAAAGTTTCTCTGAAGAGGTAAACATTTGAACAAAGAGCTTAATGTTGAGAAAGACCCAGGCCAAAGATCAGAGGAAAGAAAGTTCCAGACAGAAGCAACGGCTAGGCAAAGATTCTGAGAGAACAATACACTTGGAGTATTTAGAGGCTGGAAGGCATGGAGCACAGAATGCAGGCAGATGGTGAAGCCAAAGAGGTACTGGGATGAGTGAACTCTGCATCTTGTAGGCAATGGCAAGGAGGTTGGATTTTATCCCAAGCTCAAAGGACTACCAGAGAAGGGTTTTAAGCAAGGCAGAATTGGATTTACATTTGTAAATGATCGCTCAGCTGTTGTGTACAGGGTAGACCTAGAAGCAAGAGCAAAAGCAGTGAGGAGGCTGTCCTGATCAAAGGTCTAGGCTGGCAATGATGGTGGCCTCGCCTAAGGGTGGTAACAGTGAAAGTAATGAAGAAGCAGGCAAGCTGGGACTGTACTGGGTGGGGATGAAGCATCAACTGCCTTGATAATGACTTGGGTGAGGAAGTGTAAAGAAAATAGACAAATCAAGCATAAACCCAGTTTTAAGGCTCTGAACAGACATAGGTCCCATTATTATTACAGAGGAGATGCAGTAGGAACATTTTGAGGGTGGAATTGCGAAACAAAATCAAAGGGTTTTTTTTAGCCATGATGTGTATGAAATTCTTGCTGGACATTCAAGCAGTTTAAAGTTCAATCTGGACCTTATGAGATATAAACTTGGGAAGTCACTGGCATATAATCTAAAATCATGAGTCTGGTTGAAGTTAGAAAAGCATAGAAATAAAAATAAAAATAAAAAAAACCCAGGACCTAGCCTCACCCCACAGCAGCCACTAAGAAGTGGCTCATGGGGCAGAAAGAAAACCAGCAGAGGGTAGTGCCAACCAAGGCATAAGGGAGGAGGTGCCAACTCACGTTTAATGATCATCCAGCCCTCCACACCATCAGGACTGAAGGTCCTGGGCCAGGCACTGGGATCACAGTGATGAACAAGGCATGGCAAGGAACTTGAGTGGATTCAGGGGTGACACCCAGAGAATGGGAAATTTAAATCTCGTTTCTTGGCAGTACAGCTTCTGATTCAACTACAGCAACACCAGAAAAACAGCAGAATACAGACCAACTGAAAAAGAAAGTTAAAGCTACCAGACAATAGTTGGAATCCTGTTTTATTTGCAGATCAACAGATCTTTAAACATAGGCTGCAATACAACCTAAGGGTTATTGAACTTGTGTTCTATTCAACTTCTAAGAGGCTTCAAGTCTTGCAAATAAGACTTACAAGAGACAGACTGTCAGCTGCCCCATGGCATCTAGTGTCCCCAGTAAAACACTTTGAATGTTGACAGTAGAGAAAGAAGAGGTTCACACCTGATATTTCCCTGTTATCCCTCAACACAAGTGTGCAGGGTAAACCCTGTCAGAATAATGACATGAACAACTCTGAAGACAAATGGTAGTCTCAAAGGAGCAATCCTTGAGGCTCACTGGGATTGGATTCAGGCAGTCACTACTGAACTTTCTTCCTAATAGTAATGGGGTGGGGTGGAATTTGCACAGTAGGTTGTGGATATATTTCTAATAGAGACCATCACCCTTCCACCATCTATCCCCTTTACCCTGCCTCTCCTGATCCTCTGCCCCCGAGCTCCTGCAGAAGCCACACCTATCATCCCAATACAAGGAACCCTAAAGGTATAAAGAAAGGACCCAATTTGTACACTTAACGTTGCCTCTGGCAAAGCACCTGACATGAAAAGCTTGTGCTAGATTATGTACGCATGTAGGGCTAGAGCTTTCTGAGGTTCTCTGAATCCAAAAGCAGCGTCTCACCATGGTGAGGTTATTGTTTGACCAATAACAAGCGAGCGAGGTGGAAGGCTGATAAGTAGCCCTGTCCCTATTGTAGCCCTGCTGGATTTGTTAGCCAGATAGACAAAGCGGTACTAAATGAAGAGCTGCGGAAAGTAGAAGGCCTGAGGGAGTCTGTATAGGGAACAGAAGAGCAGAGAAGAAAAGTGGGAGGGCAGGAGGATCAACTGTAGCATTAGGAGCATACTTGTACCAGGGCTTCTGTTAGATATTATTAATTTGTGTTGTGGCTTTTTGTATTTCTTCCTCTCCCTCCAATTTAACCTTGGGTTTTTAAAATCCTTGCTGTAGGGACATGGTCATGGCAGAAAGCTGAAGCAACCTAGTATGAACTCTTTGGTCTGGGGGAAAACCCATATCCACTGAGTCAGTCATGCTGGAGGTAGGAGGAGGGGGTGCCTGAGAGAAGCAAGGAAGTGACAAAGGACATTTCCCAAGTCCAGAAAGAGGCGAGGTCTAATGTTCCCTCAAGCAAATAGGGATCAGCTCCCTAGCAAGGCACTAGGAAAGGGGCAAAAGCCAAGAAAGGAACAAGAAATCTTATTCCCTTTCCTTCCCAAGCATGAGATAGAAGAAAGACCAGTGGTCCTAACCTGGACAGACTTGTGACTGATGAGTCTCAAAGCCTTAGCCTGCAAAGATCTTGGAACCATGCAATAGTAAGGCGCTACAAGAATGACTGAGGTTAAAGCTCAACAGGATGGTCACAAATGTAAGCTATTACCACCTGACCTAAGCAACTAGTTAAAGACAACATGAATAGAAAACATTCTTACTGGACTTTATAAACCTACAGAACCCCCACTAAAAGCCTCATGGCTGTCTACGGTTGAGCAAGCTAACAGATTTGCATGGCAGGATTGAGGTGGGAGGTGGAGTGAGAGGGAACTTCCCTTTTAACCCTTCCTAGAATTTAGGAAGGTTAAGGAATAAAGAGTAAAGAAAAGACCAATGGACAGCAGACTTCTCTTTTCTCACCCTTCCAGGAAGCTTTCCCTAATCCCTACCACACAACCTACAAGTGATCTCTCTCATCTAAATTCTGGTTGGCTTCTTTAGGCTGAACTTCCCCGGACAGCCACCCTTTTGTGGAGCCACTGCGTCCCAGGGTTTGCAGAATATGTATTACAAATTTGATTTTATCATTTCCTCAGTCAGGCTCCAGTGAACAGATTCACTCTCACCAAGTTCCTAAGAAACAGATTTTAATGACTACTTAATTCTTTTGCAATAATCAATTCGCCAGCCCAAGTTCTCTATGTGAGACATGTCCTTCTTGGAAAGGCGGTGTAACGAAGAGATCAGAATAGAATCATATATTGCTTGGTAAACACAGAATCAGAAAATAGTGTATTGCTCAAAGGATATTAGCCTCAAATATATAGATTGGTGTTCTTCTCTAGTCTAGGATAACTATCAGTATAAAACTATTCCATCACGGGTTCACTGATACCAAATCATGTTATACTAATCGAATTTCCCATTGTGATAGGGTGATGAAGATTATTAAGAACAGGAGGAAACAACAGATAGATTATACAGCTTGACCAGTAAAGTGTCTGACAAAGTGTCTCATAATATCTACATCAGCCAGGCAGAGATACACATACAGGATGACAGGACAAGTAGGTGAACCCATGACTGCCTGATTCGCCACAGTCCTACTCCGCATGGCTCTCTCCCACTCACCATGTTTTAAAATTATGGAAACAAAGATATAAAAGTAGTATCCCGGGCGCCTGGGTGGCTCAGATGGTTGAGCGTCTGCCTTCGGCTCAGGTCATGATCCCAGGGTCCTGGGATCGAGTCCCGCATCAGGCTCCCTGCTCAGTGCAGAGCCTGCTTCTCCCTCTCCCTCTGCCATTCCCCCTGCTGTGCTCTTCTCTCTAACTCTCTGTCAAATAAATAAATAAAAGCTTAAAAAAAATAAAATAAAATAAAAATAAAAGTAGTATCCCTCAATATAAGCCAATATCACAAAACAGACAGGTAAAACTAATGTTGCCTGACTGAACTAAGACTCAAAACTATCTCAACAGATAGGACATTAATCAAGGAAAAAAGAAATTGACCAAGGATAGTTGGTAAATGCTGCACTCAGATCAGTTGCACTGAGTAGAAAATGGAGATTCAAATTTCAGCGATTCAAATTTCAAGAAAATTGGCTTAACAGCAGTTCAAATTTCAAGGAAAATGGGGAAGATAACAGATATCAGGGTTTTTATTGTCTGCAGCCTCCTCTGGCTGCATTAATTGAACTATAATATCCAGGTAATGATTTAACTATGCACTCTGTTCCCGGCTGTGTACCCGCTGCAGTACCACACTTATGAGGGATATTAATGACCAAGAACAAGTCCAGAGAAGGGTGAGCAGGACTTAAAAATATATTTTATGAAGAACTATAGTGAGGCAGTGGGGAGGGGAGAGAAAGATTGAAGTAGCCAACAAGGTTTATAATAAACAGTGGGGACATCTGCTTGCTTTTTTCATATATTTATGTGGACATGAGATTTTGGACTTTCACAGGGTACTGAAGGCTGGACTAGAACCAGTGGGTCCTCATTCTAAGCAAAGCAGGTTTCAGTTCAATACAAACAATTTTTAAAAATAATTGCAATTATCATGCAGCAAAATAAACTACCCTGTGAAGCTGAGAGTTCTCCATCACAAGACTTTGAAATACAGGTTGAATGACTGTTACCACCTGCCAAAAAGCACGCCCGTCCCCCAACTCCAACTCAGACACCAAGGGACCCGCTTTGTAACAAAATTATTAAGAGCCATCCAGTGATGTTGAACCAAGTCAAACTGCTGGTGGTCCTGCTCTGACCCAGGAACCTGGGTTCTCGAATCTGGGCCTTTGACTCTCTTCCTGATGAACAGGTCATTTCCTCAAACACGGGTGTCAATAGCTGAAGCCACCATTTTTCCTCTTGGTCCTCAAGAGCAAGCTGGTATCTCGCCTTCCATTCTTCCCATCATTTCTTAAGCTGGACATCTTATCTTCGAACCCCAGTGTGTTATAGGTAGGTCTCTAAGACCACTCTCAAGGGTAAGGCTGTCCAAACCCCCGAGGTATCAAATCAGACAGCTGCCCACCTGGATGAATCCCTGTTCTCCACTGCCAAGAGACCTAATAGCAGGCCTGGCCATCAATTTTAGAGCGACTGACAAAACTCCTTGCCACTAGCTCCTGATGAGTTTGGACTTTAAGTCACCTGCTATATATCAAGCACTGAAGATACAAAAAATAAACAGTCTGAGCCCCCAGAGAGCCCCCTGTCTAGCAGGGAAATCATCATCTCAGCACACTGTTCATGCCATGAATGGAACATATGAAGGAAAAATGAGAATACACAGTGCTACTGAAATACAGAGAAGTTAAGTCATCAAAAATTCCTTCCCGATGTGGCAGTGAAGGCTCCCAGGATAGACTTCAGAGGATATGGCACTTGCCCTAGTTTTGGAGGAGGAGTCGGGATTTTGCCACTTGGAAAATGTGAAGGAGAGGAAGGTACTGCATTCCCTGCCGACAACAGAGCTTGAAAGGCACCCAGAGGCATGAAACTCCCCGACATACTCAGGAAGTCGGGACTAACTAGTCCAGAGTGATTAGGGCACAGCGGCTGTGACTGGTGTCTCTAGCAGCTGCCCAGCCTCCAAGACTCCATTTTGTCCCAGGTACAAGCCACTGGCCCACCCCGCCGTCAGAGCGAAGGGTAGCACAGCGGAGAAGTCGATTGGCTCAAGATTCCTCAGCACCGGTGGCTGGCCAGTCTGCTCCCGGAAACGCATCTGAGGAACAGTGTTCGTTTTGTTTGAGATTATATCCTTCCTATTATCATGGAATTAAAAGGCAAATTCTTTTGTAAAATGAAAGACTTGTAGATCGTGTTTAGATTTTTAATATTCTGACCTAAGACACTGTTAGTCCCCCAAATTTTAGAAGAGAAATTTTTCTGTTTGTGAATCCAAGCCTGGGAACCACCAGGAGCGAAGGCCTTTGAGGTCCTTTCCAAAACATATGTTTCTAAGAACCGGGACCTGCGTTCCAGACTCCCAGACCCCAGGGTTTCCTGGGCCAACACCCCTTCTTCTGCAGTCATGACGACACCTCCTCCCAGCCACCTGCGGCACGTCCCAGATGACAAATTGCTGTGGAGTAACATTGAGGCTGTTGGGTCCCTGATGAACTCGAGAGGCCTCTTCATGACACTTAAAACATGTCACAGATCAGCTCTGAGCAAAGAGGTCAATCTGGATTTTACAGATGGCAAATCTCATCTGTTGCCAGGAGTGCTAGTTATCTTCCATTTAGGTAGTAACTCTCCTCTGTTGCATCCCTAACTTTACCTCTTCCAGGGTCCACCATTACACCCCCACCTCAACACTCCCCCCACCCTGGGGAGTCCTCCTCTCCCTCTCCCTCCCAAGTGCTATAGAATGGTAGTCTCTGACTATGCTCTGTTCCCTAATGAGGGGCCAGGAATCCTACTTGCTAGAACTACAACTTAATGACTCAAGACTTAAGGACTTTCTGAGGAAGAAGTATGCACGGGTTCCAAAGCAACACAGCCCTTGTACTAGGCTAACTTGGCTATGCCCTTCACTTTTCTTCACTCTTCTGCCTCCTTTCCCTCTAACCCTTTTCAATACCTATTCTATCCCCATTCTGAATAGTGGTTATTTGGGATATATTCTGCTTCTCTCCTTTGGATTTCCAAATTCAGACCATCTCATCCTCTACCTTCTACCTCTGCGGTCCCTTATTCCACAGCAGGAACTAATTTTGTGTGTTTACCCACATGGAAATTCAACAAATGATTTATTTCTATTCAATAAATGCCTATTTACTGAGCTCTTGCAATATGCTAGACATCCAGGATACAGAGATAAAAAGAGCCTGCTCTCTGCCCTCAGGGAGTCAGGGAAACAAGGGAAGAAGCAGTCCTCTGCCTGGCTCTGACTCAAAGTCTCTCCATTCTCCACCCCTCTCCCTGCACACAAACCTGAGTCCCTTGGGTAATTAACGGGAAGAGTAATAGATTTTCCCCCAAGATGGTGCCTCTTGCAAGCTTAGAAAGTTTAGCAGAAGTGGCTTTGTATGGTTCTAGTTGTTTTTCCCCCTTTCTACCTTTTAAGAGCTCTGAAGACATGGTAAATATAACTCTGGGGATCAGCAGAATCCTTTCAAATGGCAGATGGTACAGGATGGGTAACCTGGGGGACTTGACAGCTCGGTAGATATCGTCTTTTCTGGGTTTTCTGCCTTTCAGTCACTATCTGGTTTGCTCTCTTTCTGTGTCCTCTCCTTCAGCTCATCTGATTTTTTCCCCCTCAAGATGGAAATGAAACTTGGGAAACTCCAAAAGGCATGGGCACCTGCCACCACCAGCTATCAGAGCAAGCTTCAGAAAGCAGGATGAGCACCCTGACCATATTATGCTTCACCCGGAGACCCTGCTTCTGAGTCTACACCATTCAGAAGAGGCTTTTCCCATTCATCAGAAATTCTCCACGGAGTGACCCGGGCCCATCCATGTCACAAAATCTGCATAATGTCCTCACCCATGACCTCACTTAACTAAGCCAAGGACCTACCATTTCCTAGTACGCTCACCTTAGATTCTGACCTGCCAAAGTAGTGCATTTACCATTCTTCCTCCAGCCCCGCTCTGGCATATTTATTATTTTTTCTAACTACCAATGTAGTTATTAGATACAAACTCAAGTCAAATTGGAAGATTCCCACCCCGAAGCTCTCCTCTCCCCACAAAAACCACCTCTCTGCCCTTTGCTATCATCTGCATTTGTTTTGCTTAAACTTACCATTCTTCTAACACCACTAATCTGTAGAGCGGGCTAAAGAGAGAAAAGCAGAGCCAGGATAGCAAAGAAATCAGGAAGGAGCTAGCAAAGGAGGGAGTTTCTCTTAGAACTGAGAAAAAGGAGCCGACACACTATACCTGAGCACTGTTCAGGGGGGCAACTCCCTTGTGATTGTGTCCGCCGTGTTCCCAGACACCGCAGCCCAACCTCCCCATCCGGATCAAGGCGCAGTGGAGAACACTCGTATCAAGAATGAGTTCTAAGTGGCATGGGAGGAGCCTGACTCTCCTTCCTCCGCTCACCTCCCATTCCTTGCCCTGCCACTCTGTCCGCAGCGTCCTCCCCCACACACCGGCAATCTGACGAGGGCTGACTCAGAGGGGTACACCTGTTCCCTTTCTTCCTCTCCTCACCGGACGCCTAACCCAGCCCTCCCCACACTCCAGCCCTCTGCCCTTCACATTCTTCTTCTCTGGGCTACCCACAAAAGTGCAGGCGCTGTCTTTGTTATGTTGGACCCCAGGAGGAAAGACAAAGGAGTCAGGTGGCAGGAGCTCTACCTCCCTACATGCTCCATTGCCCCGTCCACGACCCCCCAGCGGACTGGAAACAAGGGGTAATGAATCCTGACCAGGTTCAGGCCTGCTTCTGTGAAAGTGAATGCCTCTGGGCTGGGAAAGATTTACCTGAGATACACAGTGTAAATGAACAGTTCTTCCTGAGGCTCATGGTGCTCTGGGAATGCTCTACCTGTGTTCTGCCAATTAACTGAACTATTTTTGGTGGAACACAAAAACTTGGTGGTCACTGTTTCCTAGACTGCCTGTCTCTCTCTATCTACGTTAACTTCATTCCAGGCTTCTGTCTCTCTCCTCTGGCCTCACTGTTTTCTTTCCCCACCCGTCTGTCTCTCCCATCTGGAGTTTGATCCCCGCTCAGGAGAGCTGGGAGAGCTGAGCAAGTGTGGATGGCGGTAGGGATTCAGAAGAACTTTTCCAGTCCCCTCGCCTTGGGTGCCCACGCACGGTGCAACCCCACGAGAGGTGCAGCAAAGAGATCATCCCTCGTACTTCCTACCCCTACCTAGCTGGGGGCTCCCCGGCTATCCACAGGGATTTCAGTCATGGCACTCAGAGCCCACCCCACCCCCCCCCCACCACCACCAGAAGGCCCTCCCTGCTGGGCCCTTCCAACACTCTCCTAACAAACTCTAGAGGCCTGCCAGGTCCATTACAGCAGCCAAACATAGGCACCTTAGACTCCAGCCAGCTGGTGGCCACCAAGACCAGGACCCTGCCCTTCCCGCTACCTTACTAAGTGTTATCTATCTAGTCTGTTGACGTTCTCCGTGGTTCCATTTACATTTCTAGGCTGGAAGGTTTCTTCTATCATCCGTCAGTGAAGCTGTCTCTTTTCTCACCATCTCCCTGGCTGTGGCCATTTGACCTCACCTCACACAATAACCGAGGAGCCAGGGGATGGGAAGGAAGAGTCAGGGACTCTGGAGACGAGAGAAATAAAGATGATGAGAAGCAGAAAGCGTCCACTTCCTCAAGCATGCCAAGGGAACAAAGATGCTAGTCCTCTTACTTGCTCATCCTCCCGGAAAAGGTACCTTGTATCTAGGAATGGGATATATTTCTTCAGTAAATTACCCCAAACTGCCATCATGACTCTCCAATCCTATCAAGGCTCAGGGACTTAACAAGAAACTGTCTTGGCCCAGAAGTTTCTGCCCCACAGTGCTGTAACAGGAGGACCTGTGGCCTGCCGGTGGGGCCCAGGACTCCCCCCTGGGACTCCTGCCACCAGCCAGGACACATTCAGGCTACTTCAAGAGGTACTGCCATTCTCTGGAGAGCTTTCTCCTCTCCCCTGCCGGGAAGTTTCCTTTGAGGTCCATTTGCTCACACCCACTGAGGCCCAGTTCTCAGCCTTTTGCTGAAGACTCCTCGAGTAGACAGACCCTCATCAGTCACCTCAGTCACAGAGTATCTTAGCTACCCTGGAGTCACTCAGAACTTGGGCTCTGCTAACCACATCCCGCACCCACTGCCTTGCAAGGAGCCCCTGAGGCCCCAGCCACATGCCCATAAGCCTGCCAATGTCCAAGAAAACTCCTGAACAGAGCACTAGACTCCAGAGCTTGCTGAAGGCAGCCCCTGCCCTGTCCACACCCTTCTCTTCCCCACTGCTTGCCTACCATTTTAGCAGTTCTTTTATTTGCATATATTATTAACATAAATATTGTATACTTTTAGATTAAATATGGAATATGTTCATATTTTCTTTGAGATTTGGTTTGTATCATTTGACTCCAAACACATCTTCCTTGGAAAGAAATGACCCTTCTTTTCCTTTGAGAAAAATTCCTTCGACGGTGCTTTTATTTTCAGTATTAATTTTGGAAAACTGTGAAGACTTGGGAGGCTGGGAATGTGTGTTGGGGGCGAGGGGTCTCAGCAGTCTTCAAAAAGAGAACAAAGATGGAAATATGAGCTTTGGATGGCATTTGCTTCCCTTTGCTCATGACCTGACATCTGTGCTCTCTGCCCAGCACAGCGACAGCCTAACTCTCCCTCCCGCCCTCCAAACCAGCCACTCCACAGGCTAGAACTGAAGGATAACAGGTCTTTGTACCCCAACTAGTTGGCAAAAAGAAGTCTCAGCTAAAGCACAGGACCCCGAAAAGCAGAGGGGCCATCCAGAGGATGAAAGAGACAGAAAGTAAAAAACTATAAAGCTGAGCTTTCTGGGCAGACCGGGAGAGGCAGGCCCTACCCAACCAGGGCAAAGAAGACACCACAATGGAGGAGACAAGCCTCAGAGTCTGGAAAGAATCCATTTCCCACAAAACCAAGCTGAGAACAGGTTTGGAATCCAACAGAGCCAAATGGCTAAGAGCAAAGCGTAGGATCACAGTGGGTTACAAACCAGTCAAAAAGATCTCTTGGCTTCCATCTTTCATGTTTTCTTATTTGGGTTGGTTTCTTGTGTGTTTGTTTTACTTTTAATTTCCCTGAAAAAGTTCCTTTGAAACAAAGTCCAGTCTTTTCGTAGGCTGCTATGGTGGAAGACCTCTACCCACTCCCGTGGCAACAATAACACCACAGCCAACTTGGCATCCTCTCTCCTGCCTGTCCTGCCCTTCTCCGAAGAGGGGCTTTGGGGGAGGAAAGGAGAGGTGCACAGAGAAGGACAATAGTTAAGAAAAGGCCTCCCGAGGATGGAGAGTTTTTATTTCCTTTGAGACTTACAACACATTAGATGCTATTCCATCCTCAAATAGACAATTCTCCTGGATGCTAGAAGCATCCAGTACCCATCTCTGTATCGGTGGCCTCTGGGCAGACTTGATTTCATGGCATAACCACCCGAAGAGCGGAGTGACACTAAGACAGCTCTCTGCCCCTACCCCGTCCGCATTCCCAGTTGCTTTTCATCACCTCTTCTACCCATTCATCCCTGTCCACCCCCCAACACTCCTCTCCTCTCCTCTCCCAACCGGATTCTTCCAACAGATTTAGGGGATAAGGACTCGCAACTCCTGCCTGCCCCTTACTCCACATTTTTATCCCCCATGGGATCTTTCTCCATATTTGCCCATGTTTTGGAAGGGAAAGGCGGCAGCTGGCATGATTTGTCCCCCAGAATTGCTCTTCAATGTCAGGAAACTAGTACAAGCCACTGTCTCCGAATCACTTCAACTCCTCATTAAGCTGAGGAGCCATTATATTTAGCAAGTAGAGACACCCACTGCAAATTTCGCTCAGTGAGTATTATGGTCAGAGCACAGGGCTCTCAATTTTTGATTGAGGAGGTAAATATCCCTCGAGAAGGAGCATAATCACTATGATGAAAAACAGCCACAGAGATGCAGAGGCTCGGTTACTGTTTCAGTGTATCTGTCTTTCCATCTGTGTGTATGGTATCATCATGGCTCCAGCTCTCCCCAGCCCTGTCTCCCTTGTTCTTTCCTCTCTGCCCTCCCTCCCTGCTCTTCATTTTACTGTGAGACACATGACGGATGACAGGCGAAGGGGCTGAAGAGGGATGGGAAGTCAAGTCTCGTAGACAGGCCAACAGCAGGACGCGGCCTGGGAGGGACAGGGTAGGGAGGGCATTTGTGTGCCTGCCTGCCCTCCTCCCACAGACTGTTTCTCCCTTCAGAATAAGTCCTCTCTGCCTACCTGACAACCCCCCTCAGCTCCTCACAACCTCCCCGTGACCATCAGACCCCACCACTACTTCCTGTGGCGGGAGAGAAGACCTCAGTTAAGATACTGTGAGATGGCGGATAATTAGCTCCTGGCCAGCCAACCAGCCCCCTTCCTCCTGAGCATTTCCCACACTTGGGAGTGCACAAGGCCGCTGCTCAGGGAAGGCATTCACCCTCCTGCATGGAAAATCCAGTTTCCTCTATGGACATATTTCCCACACATTGAGAGGAGTTAGCTGAAGTGAGTACTATAGAGGATGAAGGTCCCTTTCATCACCTCTTCTAGGAAACCTGGGCCCATTCTAAACATCTCTGGTGTTGTATTAGCACCATCTCAGGAAAAGGAGCAAAGAGAGACCTCCTTAGATGACCATCCAAAGAAGAATCAGCCTGATGGTACTCCGTCCCTCTCGGGATTCTCTGGCACATCTGTTTGCCTCTCTGACCTCTGTTTATGTCTTCTTCTCCATCTCTGACTCATTCGTGTCCCTCTCTGGCCTATTTGGTTTCCCTCTGAGGGGAGGGGAGAGTACCTTCCCCCACCAGCAGCAACCGGCTTCCGGGCCCTGTTTCGTAACTGTGTCCTTCTTGCCCAGGCCCTGCTTCCAGCCCAGCCTCCTGCCTAGGTCCCAACTCAGTTCATCAGAAGCATTCCTACTCACTGACGGTGAGCAAACCACCCAAAGAGCATCAGAACTAGCCTTCGCTGAAGGCTAGTCTAATGCTCAGCCGCTACCACTACTCCACGCCTGGGCCCACCAGCCCTCTCATGATGGTGCTAGATCACTGCCTTGGTGCCCCCACTGCAATGCCACTATCTTGTCACATCCCAGCATGAGAAACACCGCTGCTCCAAAGCAGCTCATCCTGTTCCTTATCCCACTGCTTGTTTCCACCGTTGATCCGCAGAGGTGAAAAATAACAGCAGCCTACAGAAGCTGACTTCTGAGATTTGGCTCTTACAAGCACCCCATTGCCTAGCTCATTTGCCCGGAGTCGAACCCCATGATAAGATCATCAGGAGTTGCCTGTGAGCTTCAGCAAGATTCTGAAGGGTTTATATAAAATGGGTGTAAGTTAGTATGATTTTGTATGTAATGCTCTCTGGAATCTGGGAAGACTCTGAGAACTCTAAATTTTCTTTGAGAATTAGTAGAACCATATTCAGTGGAAGTAGAGATAGAAAAGACTGTGAGGACTTGGCAGCTGAGTTAGATCTTCTCAGGGCTGTCTCCCTCAGCTCTCTCAGTCTGGGCTCAGGGCCTGTTGCCGCTGGTCTCCATTTTGCATCAGTCGCTCTCATCTTCATCTCTGTCTTCGCTCCTGTAGCTCCTCATATCACCTCCTAGATCTCTCTGGCCTACCTTATCCTCCCGGCGACCCTTTTTTCTCCCCAGACACTAGGGACCAGAGCCCCTTCACTTGGGTAGGTAGTCCACATGGCTTTGTGCTTCAGCTGTGGGCCGGCTGGTTCCCCACCCTTCAGCACACCCAGGGTAACTTCGGGACTCAAAAGCATTCTTCACTCCTCTTTCGACATCACCTTCTCTTAGCTACCTCAGCGCTGCCCACTCTGCAACCCCCACCAAAGGCCTCTGATTCAGTGACTCACTACAGGGGAACACGGAAATTCGTGAGGATAGGAAAGGCCCCGGGAAATGGAGTATGATGTGGGGAGTTTCCTTTTCTCTGCTCAGAACCTTTAGGAACGGCACTATGCACTCTCCAGAGTATTCAGGAGCCTCCATTGAGATTACACCCTTCTTTTCAAACAGAAAATGGTTTTCTTGTCTCAGGACCTCCTGGGGCAGCCTTCTCCTTCCAGCCCTCAAAGACCAGTGGTCCCTGAGAAAGGTGACACTTGTGCCAATGATTGAGGGGAATTTCCAATGGAGTCTTGAGTCTTTGCACAATTCCCTTTGCCCAGGAGAGAGGACTCAGTGGGCTGCTCTCCCCGCCCCGGCCCCACCCCAGCAACCATGACAGCTGTAATGCAGATGACGACACAGCTCACCCAGGGCCTGCCCACACCACTTCCCATTCTCCTTCTCACCTGTCCCTCCCTCTCTCACACCTCACGTCTAGCTGGCCGCATTTAAGATTGATTTGGGAAGGACAGGACAACCACTCCTCACTCCTACATCCCATCCTTTGGGCTCCCAGCTCCAGCACTCACCAACACCCCTTACTCTTTAGTTCAAGCCTCCTTTCTCATCCCCCAATGGAGGGGCAGCTTCTGTGATTCCCAAAAGCACAGGGGAGACAGAGAAAGCAGTTGGAATGGCCTGGCTTCCTGGCTCCCTTTTACTTCACTCAGTTCCTATTCCATGTGAACTACTAGACTCAAGCAGCCCCTCACCCACCCCTCCAAGAGGAACAATTATAACAGCTAGCACTTACTGAGTGACAACTATATGGCAAGCATGCATTTGCTCAGCTTTTCTGGGACGCCAGCTACAAGTCCCTGCACAGACTTTCTTTCCTCTGCCATCTTTCCCATCTCTTTTAACTCCCTGTCTCATCTCTCTCCACATCTGACTCCCTCTTCTAAAAAGCTAGGTGGTGATCCACCACCGTTCTTTCAGAAGCCATATCTTCCGTGGTTGTACCCTTAAAGGTTGGGTCCCTCCATCTCTGGGCTCCAAAGATCCCCACATACACTGAGGAATCATTCCACAGTCCAGGCCTCCCTTTTACCATCCAGGCCAGCTCTTACTTCAAGGCCTTTGCAGAGAGACCATTTCCATGTGCAAGAAGGCTACAACCACTGCCTTGTTGGCCTGCAAGCTGGTCCCCACCCCCTGGGCCTTTATAGAATCCCCAGCAGTGACCCCATCATTTCACCCAGGCCCCAGAACCTATCCAGGCCTCAGGGACAGCCTCAGCTTTCCACACAGTCCACAAAGGCTACAAAAATCATCTCGAACGCTGGCCTTCTGAGGGAGTCCCCGCTCCCGGCCACCTTTCCTCCCTCTGGCCCACTCACTTTCCCGCCAACTTCTTAACAAATGGAGCCCCCTTTTATCAAAGTGACTCATTCGGTATGACAAAACCATATTCTTTGGGAGGATTCATTTTGTACGTTGAGATCCCCAACTGTGTTCTTCCTTTTGAGAGAGAAAATTGCCTTTCACTCTTTACTAAAACTACACTGGATTTCGAGCACGAAAAATGGCTAACCAATACTGCCGCAACCGTTACCTTAGGGTCTCGCGATGAGAGAGCTGGCGGGTAACTGCCCCTGCCCTTCCCAGACTCATCATCCATTGCGTTACTGATCTGTCAATCACTTCTGCTGGGCCAATGAGCAGCACCGTCTCACAGGAAACAGGTTGGAGGGCAGGCGAATGGTTTCCCTGGCAGTTCGAACTTGCCAACTGCCCTGCTCCTTATGTGTGCTGCCCTCGTTGCTGGCACTGTGCAACATGGGCAACTGGGCAGTGGGGAGGGGACAGTCAAGTCCGCCTAGACCCACATGCAGGTTAGGGCCCCTGGAGGAAGAAGGGAAAAAAGCTTAGCACCAACGTTGGGCTTTAGTAATAGTGATAGTAATAGAGAAGTTGCGTTGGCTGGATTCTGCCCCACCCCCCTGCCACTCCCTCGTGTGACCGTGGGTCAGCCTCCCCGTGACCATGGGCCTCAGCTGCTTTTTCATAGAGTTGGTTGATTCGCCATGACCTCTCAAACCCCTTTTCTTTTTGATATTTTGGAAGACACCTTGCCTCCAGAGAGGGAGAACCCTTCTACCCACAGTCCAGTTAACTGAACATAAGGGAAGGTAGTGGGCCAGAGATGAAGAAGCACTTGACGATCCAGAGCCAAGGGAATGCTCAAATGAAGGAAGGCTGCTCTCTCGGCTAGGGAGAACTTTGGGCCCTGACACTGGGGGTGGGTGGGGGATCAGGGTCCATGACAGTTGCTTACCAGAGGGTCCCCTGAGTGCAGACTCAAAACAAAGGACGCCTTTTAGTCCAGGGTCTACCCAAGCAGGGTTGGTGGTGAATCTAATGGAGTTTGAAGAATCTCCTCTAATCGTGCATATGGGTTGTTTCATTTCTTTCCTGCAATTTCCTGTGAGAGGTCTTTTTGAAAAGTTCCCACTCGCCAAATTGAACAAGCATCTGTACCCACAATTAGAGTGAGTTCCTTGCATTTGCTGTCTTCTCTTGTTTTCTCAACTGACACCACCTCCAGAAGCTGACAGTGACTGTTGGGCTTTCCCAGTGGATGCCAGAATGCCATTTCCCGCAGCCTGGGGGCGGGCAGAATAATTGTTTGGCAGCAAGAGGTGAGTGGGGGCAAGGAAAGTGGAACTCCTCCTCCAGCCAGCCTCCTCTCTCCCCTTCCTCCCACCTGCTGGCTCTAGCCCACTCTGGCTTCCACTTTTCACTCCCTCCCCAAGAAACTCAGGAGATCTCAAGGCATGTTCAGGAAGGATTATTCCCTGGCACAGGCTCTCCATTGTCTGCTCCAGAGAAGCAGTCAGCTTCCAGAAAGTTTGAGAAATTGCTTTTCAGCAACAGGGCACCCTAGTGAGTTTAGGGAGATGGTCTGTAGTGAGTACAGTTGGCAAAGCCATATTTCTGACCCACGGGGCAGGAGTACTTGACATTGGCCCTTGTAAATCAGGAACTGTCAGCTGTGATGGTGTTACAAGTTTGTCCAGACCCAAAGGAACTCTTGCTGCTTATGCTTCTACCAAAGAGATTTCTATTTTTCGAATCATCAGCCACCCCACGGAGGGTGTCTCATTTTTTCTCACTTTCACTCTGTTATCTTATCCTGTCTCTTCTCTAGTGTCTTTTCTCTCTGGCTTGATGTTTTTCTCCCTTTTGTTTTCTGAGGCCACACAGGAACCTGGAAAAGATGTGGGGATGGTGGTAATCCAGAGGAGGAAACTTAACCGGAGCACCTGTCACAGGAGGCAGATCCACTCTCCCTGCCCTAGCAGGAGTGAAAAGTGCCCCCTGACCTGGGTCCTCACATGCTCTCTCAGGCACCATCTTGGTGCCAGGTTTGTTCTCCAGGCCTACCACAGATAGGGACCGCACCCTCTAACCCAACATCCCCAGGGATTAGAACCCTGGACTCCTACATCCCGTGCCCGCCCGCGTGGCAGGCCCATACAGAAGCAAAACACGGTCACCCTAGACGCTGACATACCGAGGCCAGGCCCCGATCCCGTCAGCCTCACCCTCCTGCCAACTGATCACTCAATAAAAATATTGTTAAATAGTATTCCTGTGTCCAAAGCACCATTTCGATATCTACTGTTTCAAAATAGAACATTCAATTGCATTCTCCCTTCCTTCTCCTCCTCTCCCCCATTGTATCCCTCCTGGGACCAAAATGATAGGGAGAGGCTGAGGGGAAAGGGAAAGTTGAAGAAGGTGTAACCGGGTCCATTTCTCAGTAGAGAGCAACCATGAACTCTGCTCCACACTCATGGGCAAAGGCCCCTGCTCCCCACAACAGAAGACGGTTTCACTGAGCACAGGACACAGCACTTGCGGAGGGGGACACTTCTCCTACTTTGTAGGACATCCTGTAACAAAGATTTATAGGTAAAAAGGATCTTTTATGTTACTCGTAATAATAAAAGCCCTAACATAGTTACATTTGAGACTGTCCTTGTAGTCAGCTGTTAAAAATACATTGGAAAACACTTTTTTTTATGACAAGAGGAGAAAGGGTATTCCAAAACTGTATGTGCCGTATGTTCATAACCTTGCAGAGCATGTGTGTGCATAGAACTGACCAGAAAGATAAATACCAAACTTTGCCGAAGAGGTTGAAATTATGGCTGTTATCCATTTCTGATTTTCAACCATGAACATGTACTATAATCAGGGGAGAAAATTTTGCAAAAAGAGTTGGTTCTTCCTGGTCATAAATGTAGAAGGAATTGAAGCTGGCGCCTTCAGGGAGCTGTTAGGGCTGGTGGTCCCCGCATGACGCCTTGAGCCAGTGGAGGTGAAGGTCTTAATGGGAGCCAGGATCCTATCATCCTGCAAGTTGTCAGGAAGACACAGATGGATCTAGGCCAAGACAGAAGGTGTCCCACCTCATCTGCAGTCACTCTTCCTTTCTCATACACCTTCTCCATGCTGGAGTGACACGCACTCCATACTTAAGGGCAAAAGACGTGGGTTCAGATGCCAATCCTAGCACCTCCTAGCCAGGCACCTGGGCAAATGATTTGATCCTACAGAAACTCGGTCCACTGATCAAGCAAAGCAAAGGTCACTTTGCACCTCAGAGCCTTTTGCCATTGCTTTTCCCTGCTTCTGGAATGCCATGTCCCCAGATCTTCACGTTTGCTCCATTCCTGGCATTTGGGTCTCCACAAAAATGGTGTCTCCTCAGAGTTCCTCCAGTCACTTTCCATAACACTTTTTCTGTTTTATTTTCTCTGAGCACCTAATTAAACTTACATATGTGCCTTATTGCTTATCATCTCCTAGAAATTAAATTCCTTCGGAGCAGGAAACTTGTCCAGCACTGCTGTGTTACCATTGCCTAAAATGCTGTCTGTCACTACATGAGTCAAGCACCGGGCGATACATTTTCACTGTGTTTTCTTATTTATTCTTCCCAAGAACCTCGTGTCATTTACATTGGAGGGAAAGGTGACGAACAGAGAGGTGAAGTACAATGAGTAAGTGGCAGAGCCAGAATTAGCACTAATTCCAGAATACTTTCCACTTCACTACCCTCCCTCCCATGCAGCCAGCATGGGGCCTATTTTGGAGAGACAGGGTTGGCACAGTTCAAGGGCAGGGAACATCATGAGCCAAGTCTCTTGAGTCCAGAAAGTTCAAACTAGTGAAAAGATGGAATTGGGTATGGTCATGGGAAGTAGTGGGAGTAAATGGTGGAAAGAGCCAGAGGGCTTTGGTTGCAATTCAGGAGCTTGGGACTGTTTTATAAGTAGCTGAGCAATACACAGTCTCTTTTCTTCATTCCATAAATAGAAATTGAACACCTCCTGTGGGCTCTAAGAGATTCAGACCATCCCTAGAATGGGCAGTCCCTGTCCTTAATTGAATCCCTACTGCGTGCTCCACGTGGCTCAGACCCCATCCAAGCTGGGAGATTCTTGTCCTTGTCGTCTTGGAGTCTGGGGTACTGCCTCAAGCCCACTGGATGTCTGGTTAGCAGGGGTTACCTGCCCTGAGCAGAGACAGATGGGAGATTTCAGTCATCATTAAGGTTTATTGACCAGCACGGCTAGAATTTCCCAGAGAGGAATTAATCTTGCTACCAACTGAGAGCAGACATCCTGCTGGGAGTCGTTACATAAATTCTGTTGCTCAAATTAATTAGGATTGTGATTCATTTGTTTAATGAAGAAGAATCTGATGGTGGCGAGAGGCAAGCCGGCGAGGCCTTTCAGGACCCAGCCCATCCCAGGTGACACTGCTGCAGGTGGGAAGATTGGACTGGTTGGAACAGGAATCTGACATGGGTGGAAGGATGTAGCCAGTCGGTAAGAAGAATAAACTGAGGCAGACAGAGACAGCCAATCCGAATATGGTGCTGGCTTGGGCCTCCCAAAGTTCATGCCTCTCCAGCTCCTGGGCATGGAAAGGCCTCTCCTGAACACTTCCAGCCTTCCATCCTCCTCTTTTGTCCAAGCTGTGAAGAAAAACTGCTACCAGCTGAAATCACCTCAGCAGCACTCCCAGGACCCAACCAGCCATTCCCTCCCATCCCCCTAAATGTCAGATTATATTATTCACAGGAGGAAGGATTCTTTCAATAAAGCACAGACTGATTGCCTGAAGTGGGTAGAAGTATTTTTCTCTTATTGTCACCTCTACTTAGAAAGAGACCCTTCCGTTCTACCCAAACGCCCCTGCTGCTTGTTGAAGGTGAACCCCAAGCCCCACCGGCATCCTTCACTCTTGCTATGAGGCCCCTTCTGGCCTAGGCCTTCCCTTGCGTTAAGACCTAGGTCTCGGCTGTAATATGGTGAGAAGCTGGTGGCTGGACCAGGGGTCAGCACTGGAGGTGGGGAGAAGCAGGACCTCTGCCCAGCTGCAAGGGGCATCATTCACATTACAGTCTATGTGGGTGGCACCCTCTGGGGGAGAGACGGAAATGATGTTTCCTTAGGACTTACTCTCTCGAGCCAACTTCTACAGAAATCCCTAGGGAGCCTTGTTTTCTTTCTAGGCTGTTCTTTCCCCCTGTTATTATGACTGACCAGGATAGCATAGTTGGGATGAGCCATGCGTTGGGCACCACCAGACTTTTCATGAAGCAGAAACATGGGGAAGAACATGTGTTTGGCTGCCAGAGGAGCTTTGTCCTCTTCCCAGACGAGGCCGAGATGCTTTGCCTGGAGCTCTGTCAGTATGCTTCACTTAGAGAATGGGCAGCCACGGAGGAGCCCTGATCTGGGGACCCGAAGTCCGAAACCAGCCAACGAGGACAAGTCTCGTCAACTCAGTCTCTGTTCCCTCACCCTTTTTTTTTTTTTAAGATTTTATTTTTTTTATTTGAGAGAGAGAGAATGAGAGATAGAAAGCATGAGAGGGAAGAGGGTCAGAGGGGAAAGCAGACTCCCTGCTGACAGCAGGGAGCCCGATGTGGGACTCGATCCCGGGACTCCAGGATCATGACCTGAGCCGAAGGCAGTCGCTTAACCAACTGAGCCACCCAGGCGCCCTCTGTTCCTTCATCCTTGAAAGGCGCCTACCTTCTGCTCTGGGAGAACAGAGCTTCCGTTCTTGCGCCCTACGGACTCTCCCTTCTTCGGCAGCCACAGAGATCTTTTTAAAATGTAAATCAGATCTGGTCATTTCCCAGGTTTTAACCCTCCAAAGGCTTTCCAACACATTCAGAATTTTAAGAAAAAAAATCCGATGGCTAAGGAGGCCCGTATGATCTAGCCCCTGCCTTCCTTGAGCTCATCCCCTGCAGCACCCCTCCCTCACTCCATAAGGCCCTCGCACCAGCCGGCACCTTTCCCTGGAACATTCTTCCCCAGCTCTTTGCATGGGTAGAAACGTAACATGTCTTGCCCTGCTTACATGGCACCTTGAAGAGCCCTTCCCTGATTACCCCCGATCTAAAGTAGCCCAGACTCCCTGCATCACCCTGCCTTATTTTTCATCAGAACACCTTTTACTATTGGCCTCCTCACTGGTTTGTTCTCTCTCTTCCCCAACGTGAACTTGAGGCCTATAGACCAGGGACCTTCCCCACGGCATCAGTCAGGGTCCAGTTGGGAAAACGAGAATCGTGCTAGATATCTCAAAAGTGATAATTCAATGAAAGGAATCAGTTTAAGACAAATCAGAAGGAGAGAAAAAATTAAAAGGGAGCACTGAAGTAACCAGAAGTAACCACCACAGGAAACAGTGGGATTATGGGACTCTAGGAACTCGGAGGAGGAGGAGGAGCCTGCAGAGAGGGGACAGGGCCCTCCAGCGGGGCACCATCCAGCCGCTGTTCACCTCTGAGGAGGCATGGGGGGTTGCCTGCGAAGGTCCAAAGTGTCTGGAGGCCAGAACCAGTTACCAGGAAGAAGGGCCAACGCTGGGGCAGTCCTACTGGGATCCAGCTGGCAAACAAGGAGGGAGCACGTTCCTCCCCCTGCCTCCAGCCTCCATCTAGTGCCACCTCTGCCAGAAATGGGAAGTCCTATGACAAAGGAGAAACCTCTGTGCAGCCTCTCCAACCAGCATCACACAGCAGAGATTTGGACCTGAGAGATAGCAGCCAAATGACTAGAACACGTCTCTTGTACACTCCCTGAGCCCTCATGCTGGAGGAGTGCTGGGCATATAGCAGGCACTCAATATTTGTTGAATGGATGGATGATGTACCATGTAGAGTCGTAGTAGCTAGGGGTACAGAGACGAAGGGGAGACTCTGATCACACTCTAATAAGACAGACAGACAACGTTTATGGTTCTGGATAAGTGTAAGCCGAAATACCCACAATGTGCTAGAAGCACAGGGGAGGGGTCCGGCTCACTGTGGCCACCATCAGGGAAGACCTACTGCAGGGGCACCTTCAGCTTGATGTTCAAGGACAAAGAGGATTCAGGAGGCACAGAGGGATGCTGAGGGTCAACGATGTATGGATGCAGGGTGCTTCAGGTCTGGGAACAGGTCATGCAAAAGCAGAGAGCTTGGCGGGAGTGACACAAGAAGTTCATGGTGGTGGGAGTATCCATGGGAAGTGGTGGTGGCCAAGCCTGGAGCATGAAGACCTCATACATTACTCAAAGGAGTTTGGGCTTTGACCTCATCAAGCCACAGGAGTACAAGCCAAGGGCCAGGAGCCGGGGAGTGATCTGAGGATTGTGATTTTGCAGGGATGAGAATGAAGGCTGGAGGCCAGTTAGAAAGCTGTTAGAAGAGACCTGAGCCAAAAGGAGGGGCACCCATCTAACTGTGCTTTTAGTGGATGCAGCGCACTGTAACGACCTTACACCGCAATAAAGCTGCTTTAAGATGAAAACCAAATGCTGGGGATCAGAACTGAGGCCCCGGAAGCCGAGGACTGAAAGAAGAGAAGGAAAAGCTTGGGGGGAGCTGTGATGCCTCCGACCGGGCTCCCCCATCACAGGATAACCCAAGCTGAGGGGCCCCGAGAGTCTGCCAGTTCCTAGCATCTTCCCGCTGGCAAGCCTGCCAGATCTGGGAGTGGGAGGGGGCCTTCCAAGGCTGCATGAGTGTCTGTGCAGGACACAGAACTCCTCTCGGCTGGGTCACCTGAAGAGACGCTAGTGAGGAGGGACTACTTCCAGAGAGGTGGGCAGGATGAGCGGAACCAGGAAGGGGCGCTAGGAACCCCTGAGGCTGCAAACACCTGGAAGCGTTGGGGCAGAAGGAGTGAGTGCTGCTGGAGCCCCAGGGCCAGAGTTGAAGGGCTACTGGGCAGGAGCTCAGGGTGAGAG